>NC_085962.1:22331309-22603237 GCF_910591565.1 Cydia splendana
AATTTGTTTATTTTATTTTTTATTTTTTTAAATATTTTTTTTTAAATTTAATTTATTTATTATATTCTGTTTTTAGTATTTGTTGTAACAGCAGCAACAGAAACACATAATCTATGAAAATTTCAACTGCCTAGCTATCACGGTTCATGAGATACAGCCTGGTGACAGACAGACGGACAGCGGAGTCTAAAAAAATACTACATACATTACTACCTACTACTACCTATTTCCTTTTACTCTTTCGGGTTTAAAAAAAATCCCGTGAATTGTAGAAGAAAGTTTTGTTGGAATGTAGAAAGTATACTAAGTTGGGCTAAAATTTACTTGAATACGAAGAAGAATAAACACAGAAATTTTATTCTTAATCCAATAGATTTGAATTAGAATAGTTCTTGCACTCGTTATTTTAGAATAAAATGAAAGTTAATAAATCATGTCACTTTTATTTAAATGAAAAATAAAAAACGGAATATTTATACCTAATGTAGGATTATTCTAAATAACGTCTTATTAAATTAGAATGTTATACTCAATTAATTTAACTTTTGTAGTACAATGTATAAAGTTAGTAAAATGAATTTCACCCCTCTTTTCAACGGTCGGATTGATTTGAATTTTTTTTAGCGTAAAAGATTATATTGTGATAGATATGTACATTTTTTTGGAGCCTTCGAAACGGCGATGATAATTTGATAATGAAACTACATATAAAGTAAACTGCGAAATTATAATTATGATGGTTCAATGTATATTCCTTTGCCAATTAAGTATGTCGTATTTTGTTTATTATTCTTATCAGCCTTGAGGTTTTTACGTATGCTATCTCTTTCACACCTACGGAAAGTGAATGAGATAGCAAATTACATCAGGTAAGAAAATAGTCCTACGCTTATCACTAGATTTGCAGAATGTCGCAGATCGCAGCATGAATTGTATTGTATTATTTGCTGTGTTTCCACTTGAGACCGTCATTTATTACTCCTGCGTATTTGTTCCTGCCCAACGTGACCGCCGCGATACATGAGGTGGGGACATATAGGAATGATTTAAATGAAGTGCCTATTCCCATCTGTGCCCGGCGGAGAGAAATAGGAATACACCATATCGAGCTATTCCTTATCATACCTTTAAAAACATATTTTTTAGGGTTCCGTACCCAAAAGGTAAAAACGGGATCCTATTACTAAGACTCGGCTGTCCGTCTGCCTGTCACTAAGCTGTATCTCATGAAGCGTGATAGCTAGGCAGTTGACATTTTCACAGATTATGTATTGCTGTTGCCCCTATTACAACAAATACTAAAAACAGAATATTATAAATATATGAGTTGGGCTCCCATACAACAAACATGATTTATTTGCTGTTTTTTGCGTAATGGTACAGAACCCTTCCTGCGCGAGTCCGACTCTCACTTGGCCGGTATTTTATTTTTTTACATTAAATTAGGCACAGTGAGCCATTGAAGTGTTTCGCTATCCACCATCCGAGCAGATCAGCTGAATTGTACCTGATGATTTAGTTATCAGATTAAAAGCAATACGGGTATCGACCAATACAAAGACTATGCGGCAGTAAATTAAATTCTTAAGATTTTATTGAATAAAATTAGGTATAAATTAGACAACTATTATTATTTACTTCTATCTATACGGCACCCAGACTACATTTTAATCCAGGAATATTATTAAGAATATAAAATCATGATTACATTTACTTGATTAAGAATGAGATTATTCTTATTAAATTTTTTATTTGAATAATTTTGACGGGAATAAATCAACATGATTTTATTCTTAGGAATTCTTATTCAAATTATGATTTTATTCTTGAATGCCCAACACTGCTTACTAAGTATGTATCTATTTAATTTAATCAAAATTATTTCACCTTTCCAATGTTACAGATACTTAATAAATATAATGAATTCTGGTATTAATGAAAGATTTGAAGTATTAAAATAAGGTTATCACTGCTATAGATAATATATATATTTTCTGCTCGCTGCATTAAGCAAAACAAGGTAAATTACGACTTTTAGCTGACACAACTTACCGCATCTGAAAACGTTTAAAAGTAATTGCTTATTATAAAATAAGCTCATTATTAGGTATTATGTCATTTGTCAACAATGGTTAAATATCTACCACACTACCACAATCCGCTAACGCATGTATCTTTATCACAACGTGATTTTTTTAATCACTCTATCTAAGGATAAACTATAACTACCAGTAAAATTACTAGTTAGGTTAATTTTTTTCCTTAAATCAGTCTTTAATCTGTAGGTACATACCAAGTTTGAACCCGAAAATAGAAAAATAATATCTAAGTAGCATTAAAAATATAACTAAACAATAACAGATATTGCTAGGATAGGATGGTGTTTACTTGCAGGAAGCCCATTTCTAAAAATTCCAAACTAGAATTGCTCCGAAATGAACAAAAACAATAGGAACACACAGGTATAAAAGTATAAAGATAAACAAAGGAATGGCCGCGCTGCGGCTGTCGCTCCAAAATAATACTGTAATCGCCCAATAATGTTTTCAATTTTAGCTTAAGGAGTCAAAGTACAATATTGTTTGAATTGACAATAAGCGAAGTTACCGACAAAGAAACATGTTTGTGCTGGAGACTTAATAGACCGCCCATGCCAACCACGGTTATTCAATAATAAGTTCAATTTAAGTGTGCGTAAAGATTACAATCGTTTGAACTGGTTCAGAACCTTATTATGAGGTAACTGAATCGACTGGGTTTTTATTTCGGTTACCGGTAACCGAGGTTAACTCGATCTGATACGGTTACCGAATCAAAGTGTTACCTTATCAGACGGTTACCGTTATGGTAGGGGTTTTTATAACCACTTCTAAAATAACCCTATGAAAAACCCCGGTTAAGGTAACCGGTTCCGGTCCCTGGTAATTTTCCTCAATGCAGTTCCGGTACTTACATTTATATTATCGACACACGATGCGCGGCTCTAACGTTACGCTTATAAAGTTTACGTACTGACAAGCGCTTACGCCGTTGACCTAGAGACTATTATTACTTAATCCACGCGGAAACAGTCCTTGGCGGTCTGCACTGCGGGCAGTCCATGCGCGCCGTTGTCTTGTATAAAAGACTTCTCGTACAGCCTAGTGCGGCGATATTACGTCATGAATCGATATTGTTTAGTAGTTGTTTTTAATGATAAAGACCTTTATTTTTAACATTGTCGTGTGTAAAAAATAGGTATGTTATTTTTTGGCATTTTCGAAATAAATTAAAGTTGGTTAAGAACAAAGCCAAATTGAGAAGATTTTTACCATAAATTGTAAATAGCGATATCACTATTTGCAATCCCTAAACTTCTTATTAGTTGTTTACTTAAAATTTACTCTGGCGTGTGAGTAAGCGTCTTTGCGGACTAGGTCCGGCGGCCAAAAGGTTAGGACTCGGGTCCTTTGAGTCATCTGCTTCAAGTCTCGACTCAGTTTTGAAGATTCTTAAAATTAAGTCTAAACGCGAGTTCTTTTCAATTTGTAAGTGACCAGAGTCTTTTGTAGAGACTTTGAGTCCTTTTCAGAGACCTCGATTTTTTTACAAGTAATTTCGAAATCCATTGTCTATATGTAAAATTTGTAGATTAGGTACACAAATCATACAATAACGCCTAATTTCTTTAATGTTATTTAGGAAAAACCTATAAAATTGTTTACGGAATCTTTATTCGGAGGCTCGAGTCCTTTTGAGTTGGTCCTAAAAAAGGCTCGACTCGGGACTTATAAAAACTTTTTTTTAACGTTAAACGTTTTTTAAGCGCCGCGTCACGGAAAAACGAGCTGAGTTCTTTAAACTCAAACTCAACCCAAGTAACACAAAAGTAGCTGAATATTGTTTGAATAATAGAGCATTCCGTACTGTATGCTGAATAAGGTAGCTGTATAACGTCTGTATAAGCGCTTATACAGACGTTATACAGAAGGTTTGGGCGCAAAGTGGGCTAGCCCACGCCGCTTATTACTGAATAACAGTAATGTAATAGCTGTATAAGTGTGTGCCCACACATTGAATCGCTGAATAACACTTGTATAGAGGCTGTCAAAAGCTTCTATACCGCTTTTAAACCAAAGTTATCCAGCTTTGTATAGAATGACTCAGTTAGTCACACGTTATGCAGCTTTTGGTTCTAAAGTGCATTGTTACAGAAAATATATTCAGCTATTTGTGTATGATTTGTCTTCCATTTTAATTTCTGAACTCGTGTCAAAGTGTAGTGTCTGTCAAAGTGAATACAAAATAAGGAGGACATTACCCATATATTGATTTGATATTTACATAACATCAATTTCATTGCGCATGCGACTTTACTGTAAATATATACAGGGTGATCAATCCAAATGGGTCAGTATGGAGAAGTCAGAAACTATGAGAGATAGCGAAATCTGTTCTTAGGAACCATGGCTTCGATTTTAGATTTAATAATAATGGCATTCAATTTTTTTTTAATCTATCATACATAACCGGGATTCGAACCTGGTCAATATTCTTTATGTAATCGCGTGTAGTAGGTATTTGTTTGTATGGCAACTTTTAAACGATGCGTGATAGGTGGGGGGTGCTCGACCAAATATCATAGAGGGCCCCGAGACGAGACAAAACAAACAACATTAAAAAAAATTCAAAATGGCCGACTTTTTATTTTTTTTTTTCAAGTTGGCCTGAGCGCACTGAGATTTGGCATGCGGCGAGCCTGGGGGCCCAAGATTACCATGTCAAAAATTTTTTTGGAATAATCCAAAATGGCGGCGGACACAGGCAAAGTCAAATTTCCAAGTAGGTTAAGCGAGCCCGAAGGGCGAGCTTCAGGCCGGGAGGCCGAAGGCCGACCCCGGCGGAAGGCCGAAGGCCCGGAGCCTCCACCCCAACTCCCAAAACGCGAGGCCGAAGGCCGAGCTGCGTGAATGCGGTGCTTCCAAGCGTTTAGGGCTTCTCCCCACTGAAAATCAGCGCTGCGGCTTGCTGTAGTATTAAGCTGAGTGCGGGTCCTTTTAACGTCCATCTGACCTATATCTTGTTTTAATTTAACTGGTTTTGTAACTATGACGTAAATAAATGTATTTTCTTTCTTTCTTCTTTCTTTCTACCAAGTCAACTGTCTTGATGAGCGAAGCCGGCGGGCCGAATGCCCGACGGCGAAGCGTCGAGGCTTGCGAAGGCCGAAGGCTGAGCTCCGCGTAGGGCCGAAGGCCCGAAGCGTCACACGAGAGGGGGAAGTTGGAGCTTAAACACGACCCAACACTTTTTCTATTGGGAGTCGCGTTTTGGGTGTCGGGGTGGAGGCTCCGGGCCTTCGGCCCTCCGCCGGGGTCGGCCTTCGGCCTGCCGGCCTAAAGCTCGCCCTTCGGGCTCGCTTAACCTACTTGGAAATTTGACTTTGCCCGTGTCCGCCGCCATTTTGGATTTTTCCAAAAAAATGTTTTGACATGGTAATCTTGGGCCCCCAAGCTCGCGGCATGCTAAATCTCAGCGCGCTCGGGCCAACTTGAAAAAATAAAATAAAAAAGTCGGCCATTTTGATTTTTTTAATGTAGTTTGTTTTGTCTCGGGGCCCTCTATGATATTTGGTCGAGCACCCCCCACCTATCACGCATCGTTTAAAAGTTGCCATACAAACAAATACCTACTACACGCGATTACATAAAGAATATTGACCAGGTTCGAATCCCGGTTATGTATGATAGATTAAAAAAAAATAATGCCATTATTATTAAATCTAAAATCGACGCCATGGTTCCTAAGAACAGATTTCGCTATCTCTTATAGTTTCTGACTTCTCCATACTGACCCATATGGATTGATCACCCTGTATATACATTTTATTTAAAATTTTAAAGCGCCGCGTAAATAATGCACTGTTTAGAAAGTAAATATAGAAAATGTAGTACTCCACTTTTAAATTTGTAATTTTTTTGCGGTGTTTAGATGTTTTAGTGATAGAAAATGTACTTTAACAAGTTATGCTACGATAAAACTAGTTTTATAAATGAATATAAATGGGTTTTTCAGTTCATTTTAAATTCCTATTTAATTTTAGAGGTTAGAATATAAGCAACCGTAATGGCGTCCGACTGTGCTGAATATAAGCTGCTGCCACAGCTATTATGTGCTAAATTTCTGAATAGGCATTCACATTATTCGCGTTACTAAGCTACATGTTAGATAATAATGGTTTTAGAACAACAAGTTTTGAATAACATCAGTATAATAGTAATTGTTTTCTCAATCTTAAAGCCTATTAGGGTTCTGTACACAAATAGTAAAAACCACATAGATCCTCACTAGTTTGATGAGAAACATTATATAGGTATGTAACACGGGCAATATTCAATCCTACTTCCTACTAATATTATAAACGCGATATAATATTTAAGTTATATGATAAATCTGGGGGCACGGCAGACTACACAGTTATTTTTTCCGTTATCAGTTCCGACAAATATGTAGTAGGTAAAGGTATACGCAAAGATGTACGAAGTGAGTACGAAGATGTGTATAGTATGAGACTCATACTATGAGTATGGTGTGGTTACGAGTATGGTATGAATATGAATATGGTATAGGTGCGAAGGTGCGGGTATATTAGTAGTGGGTATCACGGGTATGAATACAAGTACAGTTTGGTATGGGCAGTATTGTTTAGGTATGAGTACGAGTATAGTGTGGGATGGGTATGAGTAGACCCACTTGAAACCTAAAAACAGTCTGTTCAAAATCGATTGATCGATTGTGGAGAATCGATTTCGCTATATTTTAATGGGGGTGATTATTAAATTTTTCTCATACCCAGTCCAGTCTACAAGTTTTTAATGCAACAATATCAATAACTAGCATTTGCCACCTTGTTTGCCAACTAGCAACAACCTTAAATGGCCATTGGTAAACTTTATCTCGTTGCAGTAAGGTATGCAAATGGTCAGTTAACAGTGTTTACGATGGTAGCTAGCAATTGTTTTACGTCATTAAAACGACAATGCATCTTGTGTAAAATAACCAATCGAAGAGAATTGTTAAGAAAACTAAACCTCGATTTATTAAATAATGGTTGGTTTAAAGAATAAATACGCAAGATGCGTTCAAAATAAAATAAAAACACGCTCAAGCTCAAAACAAACAGGCTCAAGTAGCACTGTTGACCGTGTATAAACTTATAAAGCTACGGAACCCTCTCCACCGCGCATTTGTTGATACTAAGCAGTAGTTTGAATAGCGCTGCTCATTGCGTTCATTTTGCAGCTTTTAGCAAGAAAAGATAGTATATGTGTACTAAAATCGCTATAACTTAAGTAAGTATAAGTGTTGTTTTAGTATTTATTATTCAGACGTTATGTCTATAAAAGCCATAACTAACCCATATATGCAGCTACTGAATAACAAATAATATGTGGATTTCATTACAGCTTCCAGTAATAGCGTCCACCTTTATTCAAAAACTAGCATTAAAACAGAAACTGCAACCGCTTTTATACAGTTGAAAGTCTTCACCGACGCTTCTTTTCAGCATTTAGTAGCCACTATCACATTTTTCTTAATATTGTCTGCTTAATATCTCACGACACAAAATATATACAGCTAATTGCTGCTAATGCTGCTATTATGCAGCTTTTAGTAACCATAAATGCTTTAAGCTGAATAATGTCTGACTAACTGTGTAAGAAATAAGTATTATTCAGCTTTAATATGCAAAACCGATACTATGCAAAATTTATTCAGCATTTATTGGTATATAGGCCCCACTAGGCCCACATATTTTCTTATTCCGAATTTAGTAATTTCCACCGCTTATACACAAAATTTATGCAGTCTTAATTTGAATAAGATGATAATTTAACTCTATTATCCTGCTTGTGTGTTACTTGGGAAAGGACTCGAGTTCCTACCAACACTATTTTGTACAGTAAATTGAGATGAACTTCGTGTGTTACAGAAATACGGCGCGATTAGGGAAATGAATTAGAGATTCACTAGATATGAAATAGTAAAGATATGTGACGTTCCACGGCAAAAGGTACCTTATGGCGCCTGGCGCTTACGTCGCATAGCGCCGCAATAATATTATTGCGGCGCCATAAGGTACCTTTTGCCGTGGAACGAGTGAATCTCTAATTCATTTCCCGAATCGCGCCGATACTACGTTATTTGTGTTATGAAAGGCTCTAATTAAATTGAAACGGAGTTGTAATGCACAGAGTGGGCCTTAGGTTATTAAAACTCACGATATCTGTAAATGTATATGGTTACGCATAACACAATTTATGACGCAAATAAGTAATCTCATTTTTGTAAAACTTCAATTTTTATTGAGATCAATAACATGATGTACATAGAAAATGTCGACATTAATGCTATTAAAAGATTTAAAAAATATTTTTGCGTCACAACCGAGAATTCAAAAGGGAAAATATGAAACGGGAAAACGGTACCTAATGAAAATTCTTTTCAACGTCATCCTATTCAACGTATCAACGTAATTGGATTTATAACTTTTTTGTTTGTTTTTATGTCAGTGAGTTTTTCTTTGCTTTAAATCAAAAGTCGTCACAATTGTACATTTTTTTGATAGATTTGTCCTCGAAATTTAACTTAAGCGAAATTGTTATCTCTTAAATTAGTCGTCATCTCGATCGTTTGATTGTTGCATTAACATTTACAGGGACAGTTGCATTGACGATTTATTTGATTTTGCACCCAAGGCAAACTAGTATCCGTGATCACGTAGGTACTTCCTTGTTGGGCCCGAGCTTGTAATACTTTATCAGGTTAATTGTCTAAATTGCCCATCTGACAAGGAAAATATTGCACACAATTGTTTTTATTTGTGATGCGTCCGTAGATCTCACAGAAGGCTGTATACCATACGCTCTATCGTCTATAATATGTTATAGAGACTACCAGCCAGCCGATTAGTTGATGACGTGCGTTATCTAATCCGTCTCTTTCTCTCTAGTTGAGTGTAAACAAGTGAAAGCGAGACCGAGCTCCGCCTGCGCCCGCGTCGAATGGTGAATGTAGGCCGCGACCATCTTTGAAGCCTCGCTACGTAGCTTCGACGAATATAAAGGCTCGTCTTTATTTGTAATCGATTTTCTACTTTTACTTGCATTATTGTGGGAACTGGGTATGTGTGGGAAATGTTTTAAAATAAGTTACATTTAATATGATTGTTTGTTTTTGTCAATTGTAACAGTAGTTGCATTAGTTACCTATTATGATGAGAATAGTTGTATGAGAAAGACCTTCTTTACTAAGCAATCTTAACTTCCACTCTACCCTACTCTAAATGTCAATTGATTAACAATGAAACAAAAAGGAATTCTTATATATCTTGTGTAGTCAAAAAGCAGCGGGCCGGCAGACATGATTAGGGTGAGTGTGAGTTGCGCCTTACCGCGGATACGGTACATTGACACGTTAGTCGGCAGTCGCAGCTCGGTGTCGCGCGGACGTCCGGCCGTCGCTCCCGTCCCCATGCTGCAGAACAAGACCGAACCAGAAGCCATGGTCACCAAGAAAAAGTCCAAGATCCCGTGCCTGTCGCTGTCGTCGTTCCTGCCCGCGCTCGAGGGTACGAATTCCGTGACCTCTATCCGACGGCCTCGCTGTTGCGTTTGCGTTCACCCGTCTTGTTGCACTCACTTTCTTGTCTTGATCAGGTGTAATGTAACCAAGTTTGTGTAATTCATGCAAAAGTGTTTAAGTGTTTTCGGCTGTGTTTAATGACGTCCACATTTATTACTCGGTTAGAGTCCTTTAAATCGGTTCAGAAGACTTTTTAACATATTGGTAACTCTTTTTTACATATTTTTACCTGTACTTCGTTGATAATTGGTTTGTTCACGGATACGTGTCTGGAAAGTGCTAAAGTATTGTTGTGAATCTGTTTTTTTTTTTTGGAACTGTTAACGTCTGTGCTTGCGTCATTACCACCGGGTGGTATATGGTTTGTTTTTGTCTTAACCTGTATGTATGGCTTATTATAATATTGTTATTGTGTTCTTGCGTCATATTGATGAAATAGTTACATTTAAGTATTTAAAACTCGTATAAAAACAGGTCATCAACATCATCATTTAAGCACCAGCGTTATTGAGCTTACCGTGGGGCTTAGGTGATTTGTGTAAGATTGTCTAATGATATTTGTTTGTTTGTATATACACGTAATATTCGAATCAAATACAACACTGGGTTATTTTTAGATATCGTTAAAAAAACTCGTAATAAATTACAGTATACACAAATCAAGGTTAGCGACAGTAAGTGTATATAATTGTTGACAAGTGCATAATGTCACAACTGCCGTACGAGTATAAACCTTCGTCGCCAGATAATTGTAGGGGAGGTTTAACAGATGTAGGTAGTTATATTTGCTCAAATTACCGTATAATTGTGTAATGTATGCCCTGGCATAGGTAATATTTTTAGCTCTGTTGCTACACAACTGGGAAATAAAATGAGTGAAGTCTAAATGAGCGTGAAAAGTGTATTCAATTAAAATTCACATTTTATGTCGCGCATTCATTAGCAAATACGATTTTTAAGTAATGACATGTGGCGTTTCTTGTCGCTTGCGGTCAATTTAATTGTTGTACAGTTTAAGTAGGTGCCACATGACCGGTAACCGGTGTGGTTCGGTTTAGGCCACCTTATTGCATTTTGATAGTTGCCTGTTCTCGTTGCACTTTTACGCATTCCGAAATCGATTCGTGGCCGTTACATAATTACCTTTCGTTAAGAATGTCAAATATCGTCTCAGATTTTATTAGCTAATTATTAGCTAATTACATACCTAAATACATAGGATCGAGAACAAAATAACGACCCTATCGCAAACTATTGATAAAATGTTTTGAATTAGAAAATATTATATACATGCGTATTAATGAATAGCTAAATACAAACTTAGGGTGCTTCCCTACATACATACGGTGTTTTTTTTAAAGTCCGATTAATGGGAATACAACCGGCATTTTGCCACGGCTCATAACCAGAGGGGCTACCGCGAAAACCGAAATTCGCAAATTGCGGGGATCTTTCTCTTTTACTCCAATGGATGCGTAATTAGACTGACAGAGAAAAATGCCCGCAATTTGCGAACTTCGATTTTTGCGGTTATAGCCCAGCCTGGAGTCCGCTTCTAATCCCAAGAATTGGCATAGGCACTTGTTGTAACGAAAGCGACTGACATTTGACCTTCCAACCCGCGGAGGGAAAACTAGGCCTTATTACGATTAGAGAGGTTTCCACGCGATGTAAATAAATAAAGCAAACCAATAAACATTCGCCACCGCATTCAAATTTAGAACATAGAGGTGCAAGTGTTAGACGTCAAACTTCTATGAAATTATGACGTTTACTTAACACTTGCAGTTGCAGTCTGTGCTATCAAAGTCGCTGCCAACTTAGCTTGGCCTGACTCTGGTTAATACTTATGTACAAACAGCAACACTCCTAGCTGTACATCGGTGGACCTTATTACAAAAGGCCGATGTACAGTTAACAGTGTGGGTGATGGTACTATTATGTACTTATGTAATGTGTTGTTATATTTGCAGCGGTGACTGCAGCGGTCACCATGCCCGGGGGAGGCGGCGCGCCTCCCGGCACTCCGTCAGCTAAACTTAAAGTGAGTTATTTCGAGACTCTTTCAGCCAGTGAAAATAATCAAAACAACTCTATTTAAAGTGGAGTTCAATAGAAATTGCGATGTGCTTAGGGGTTTCAAGTAATGCGACGAAATAACGCTAGATGGCGTTAACCTCAATTATACATAGTGCTGCAGACATTTTGCACTAGATGGCGCTGTTATTAATATTTTGACGTAAGACGCTTCGTAAGACGGACACGTGGCCTGATCGAAAAACTGTTACAATGTCATTGAGTGCAACCCGTTGTTTTTTTATTTAAAATTTTAGTTGAAATACATATTAATTAGTTAATATAACTTTCGTATATTAAGTTGTATGTCAAATGCTAACAAAATTTGTCATATTTGTTTACATTATTTGCAGTTGCTATTAAACTCCACAGAATGGTGTTCCAATTGCATTATCCAATTGTATAAAAGCGTATCACACTTCTGGGTAGTGCAATCCCTATAATTAGGGCGGTGTGAGATTTAGGGAGCACACGGGGGAATGGATAAGATAGTTAACCATATTATAGTAGGTATTTTATGCAATAGTTTTATAAGAGGGGTCAAAAAATGTGAGTGGCGTGGGTAACAATGTGAGCCGAAGGCGAACATTGTTAATTAATACGCCATGAGCATTTTTTGACTATTTATACAACGTTGCATTCAATGCTTTTTCTATGAGTAGGCAATATTAAATAAAATACAAAAAAATATAAACAAAACTTTATTTCTGAAATAAAGTTGTTAATGTAAATTTTGGATAGTACAGTCATCAGCAATAGTATCTTACACAACTAGGGCCGCAAAAATATATGACGCGCTCTTATTGCGCTCCAAATAAGAACATGTCAATGTCACATATTTTTGCGGCCCTAGTTGTGTAAGATACTATTGCTGATGACTGTACGTATATGTATTAGGTACTATACACTGCTAACAAAATTTCACGAAAATCGGTTGAGAAATGCGACCCAGAGGACAATATTCAAGCTTAAATGGAGACCTTCGCTGACACTTCGGTCAACCAATTAATATTATATTTTTGCTTGTTTCAGGAAAAACAAAGAAAAGTTGTGGTTGCCCTTTACCCGTTTAAGGCAATTGAAAGTGGGGACCTCTCCTTAGAAAAGGTAAATAACATGTTATGTATTTGTCTATTAACTAGTCAGAAGAATAGTCATAGCATATATACATATACACTCAAATGGCAATGATAGTTTATCGACTATCGATATCTGTCGCAACACTATGTATAATAATAGTATGTATTACCCAAGTAACATTTTAGTCCTATAATTTTAGTTTTTATCGCTAAAAGCTTGTATAGACGTCGTATTAAGGTTTCAGAGGTGACCACCTGTCGTATAAAAGCGCTTGGCAACACCTTTTTGCTCTATAGGCTTATACAGCTAATATATTCTATAAGCAATTGATGTAAAGGTTTATTTCATCATTTTATAGAGCCGTTATAGGCGTGTACTATAACAGGTTCAAATATAACCACTATAGAGCAATATTACTGTATAATAGTATTTGGAATCACTTTTATGCAACTAATTTGCGCTATTAAGGTTCCCTGCCAAGCCGCTATAGTTTTGTGTTTTAACAGTGACAAAAACCCAACTATACAACGATTTTAGGATATAGTGGCTTTAGAGATCACTGCTATAGTACATAATACTTTAGTAGTTTGCGCTATTAAGGTTCCCTGCAAGCCGCTATAGTTTTGTGTTTTAACAGTGACAAAAACCCAACTATACAACGATTATAGGATATAGTGGCTTTAGAGATCACTGCTATAGTACATAATACTTTAGTAGTTTGCGCTATTAAGGTTCCCTGCTAGCTGCTATAGTTTTGTGTTCTAACAGTGACAAAAACCCAGCTATACAACGATTTCAGAATATAGTGGCTTTAGAGATCACTGCTATAGTACATAATACTTTAGTAGTCATATGAACACTATTATGGAACTGTTTTGCTCTATAGTAGCGTTTTTGGGACATATTTATAGCGTTAAAAAGCGCTTTAGTAGTTTTTAAATCCCTATTATATCTCATCGCTGTAAACGTCACAATGACTCTTTTATATCACAAAACTGTTGTATAGTGGTTTTGTTTTTTCTTTTAAAAGACAACAGCGTTATAGTTGAGTTTTTATGTCTTTTATAAACCGAGTTAGATACATAAAGGTAGAAAACGACTACTTGTAAATGATAAATTTGATCTGTAATGGCTACTTATATCTTGCTTATATAAGTTCAGGCCTAAGCCACATAATGTGGTTCCGTACAAAATATTTATATATTTTAATGAATTGATAAAAAAAGACCCCAGTGATATTAGTGACTGTAGGTGAGATTTATCATCAATGATTTAATACAAGCATAAAATCGTGACGGTTTAGATATTTATCGTTATCCATTATTAGCACATTTTTTTTACCAATCACACTGAAAAAGGAAACAACAATAATGACTACATCTAAATTAAAAAAAAATCCTATACCTTTCTAAAGAGTTTGTAGGTGTAACTGGGTCACAGCAAAATTCTTTTGGAACCCTAATTTTAATCATGATGGCGGTGAATATTTCGTCGTAAGTTCTATAGTTAGCCTATAAAAGCGTCGGATTTACTTCTTGGCTGTATAGTAGTAACTATGGTGAATATCATAATATTTTATTAAATTATTTTATTAAAAACATAAATAAATCGAGGGGGCATTTAAAATTCCTCATTAAACTAATACTATTCTAACGGTAAAACTTCCGTCCCATATACTTTTTGCACTAAGACTAAGGACCGAATTATTCGACATCTAAATGGCGCATATTAATATAAAGTCTTTACTTATCACCATTTTACTTAGTACCGTTTTTGTGAAGTAAACACACAACAAAATCACTCACAACAGTTGATGGAAAACTTGATAGCAAATTTCGTAGTAAAGGAACTATGAATTCTACAATAGTATAAAAAAGCACTATAATACAATTTCAAATACTACTATAGTATAAAACAAGCACTATAATGGAATCTCAAATGCCACTATAGTATAAATTAACACTATAATGGCGTTACTGACAACAAATTAGCACAAAAGTGATCATCACATCACTTTTATAGACCTAAAACGTCACGACTGATACTGCTACAGGTCTACTATATCACTGAATGGCACATAAGATGCGCCATTTCGGCTTTATACAATCTTCTTTGGTCTTTTATAGGACCTTAGGTGGTATTTGGGAAACGTTCTATCGACTACTATAGAACCACAAATTGTTACTTGGGTATTAATGGCATTTTGTAATCTGGATTTTCTAGTTTAATAAATAACCGGCTTTAGAGAAATTGCATACGTAAAATTACACAATTCTACTTTTAATGTATTAATAAACTCTAAATAAACGAGACGTTTTATACATATGCGAGAAAATCCATCAAAGAGGAAATAATTACTTTAATATTAATGTTATTAATTTGTTTAAAGGGAGCGGAGTATGAAGTTATCGATGACTCGCAAGAACATTGGTGGAAAGTAAAAGATGAAAATGGGTAAGTAAAAATCACTAAAAGCACGCAAAATGCATGGAAGTCTCTGACTAACACCTTAGAGCTGTTTCCCACTGACATCCAGTTTTTTGCGGGTACGGTTTTTTGCAGGACCCGTTTTAGTAGTATAGTACCGTCTTTACCATAAGGGCACACGGGGCCCGTGCCCAGGGCCCCCATCCTCAGGGGGCCCCAAAGGACAGACAGTAACAGTATATTTGATTACCCATAATAAATAGAAGATCATAGTAGAAAAAAATATTAGTTTAATTAGCTTTCTTTACTTTCCAAAAGGGGCCCAAATTCTTATGTGCCCAGGGGCCCCAGCATAGTTTAAGACGGCCCTGAGTAATACCGCCTGACGTGCCTGAGTGGCGGTGCTAATATAGTAACTTTCACACGACTCACACGAGGATTCTGTTTGCGGGATCCTGTATGCATACTACAGAAAACTGTTGTTCCTTTCTAATCACCTTTTTATCCTGGATTTACGCCCACTCTAAGATATATTTTTTTTATTTCAGGTCCGTTGGATTCATCCCTAGCAATTACGTGAAAGAAAAGGAAACATTAGGACTCCAGAAGTACGAGTGAGTATCTCTTTATTTTTGGCTAACGTATCCCACATAGCTGTAAGCTGCTAACCAATAGGTAGAATAGAATAGAATAGAAAATAATTTATTTGAAACAACACATCTTAAAATTTATACAGACAAACATATAACGTAGGTTAATGTAATTGTTTGTTTCAAAGAGGATACCACTCAGCATGTGTCGGAGCACTCAGTGCAACGACGCTGATTTTCAGTGGACCCTTGAACTTATAAAAATAATTAATTAAACAATACCAAAAACAAATGCATAAAATAATACTGTGGCCCTAGTGAAAACGGGTACAAGTCACGCGCAGCTTAGGTGTAAAAGGGCATAAGTGTTACGTGGAACTTAGGCCCTTTTACAACTGCGCTGCCTGAGACTTGTACCCTTGTTCACTAGGGCCACAGATTATAATGGCCGGTATAAAACAGAATTACAATTCTTTCAAAGACAGGAACTTAAAGTGGGAACAGAGATGATTAGCCACATTTTTACAGCATTACCTTTACTAAAGCGCTGGACAAACTATCACACCGTCGTTAAGAATAGCAAAAACAATTTTACAAAAACTTTAAAAAGTACTACAATAATATTCATAAGAGATTTAGCATCGGCATTTAATTTTATAACATTTTTTGCAAATTCAGAATGTGTTTATGTACTTAATTTTAAATGTATGAACAGACAGGTAGGTACACTATAGTTCGTTATTTTTAGCATTAGAAAAAAGGTAAACAATCTTGATGTGTCTTTTAATTGAAAAACACGTTTTAAAAATAAGTCACGGCACATATGTAACAATTATGAATCTAATACGATCATTTATATTCTTCTGCTTTCATAAGTAAGAGTTACTGATTAAAAAAAAACGTTTTTCAATTAAAAGACATGTCGAGATCACTTTTTACCTTCTTTCTAATGCTAAAAAACGAACTATAGGTACTGCCCAGTGTACAGAGGAGGGAAATATAATAGTTAGAATATCGCACAGGAAAAGGGCATAATTATTTATAATATTTAGTCAGCTGCAGATAGGTAAGGGATCAATCATTATTAAAGTGCGTGTACCAGAGTACAGTCGGCATCGAATACACTGTAGATAGAGGCGGTGAAAGTGGCCAAATGTATCTTAATACACCATTGTTACCATGGAAATAAGGACGTGTTCCGATATGTTCTGACTACCTACGCCTACATCTAACTAATGTTATAATCACGTCGGGGTCGTCGTCATGGAAACAATGTCGATTGCCTGGCAACCTCATACTCACATTCACGTAGTGTTGGGTTCCTGCCGGTGAGTAAGGTTGCCAGAGTTCAACGAGGATGCGGAGTGTTAGGGTCGGCAACGCGCATATAACGCCTCTGGAGTTGCAGGCCTCCATAGGCTACGGAGTGCTTGCCATCAGGCGAGCCGTAAGCTTGTTTGCGACCGATGTAGTAATAAAAAAAAGATTTTGTTTGCATTTGGTGACCGAGAGTTTACGTGCTGTTTTGGTGAAAAGTAATATTATTGTCATGTTTTGTTCAAATATTTACATGAGACTTTTTTTAATAGGCAAATTAATCAAATAATTTATTCGATTTTGAAAAATATCTTCAAGTTTGATAGTGATTTATTTTTCTTGAAAACATTCATAGTTCAATTTTAATTAGCAAGCATCTCAAAGCTCGACAGACTGTTTAAGTGCCATGCGGTGCGTCTTTTCAATAGACATCTCTTCGAAATTTGGGGTATAATGCGAGTCATGTAAAGTGCCAAGAGTGAATGATTAAACTTTGCTTCTGCATGAGTCATTAGTAAAAGTGCTCGCATGGCCCACTTTCATAATAAAGTGTGATAATTACGTTATTAATCACGCTACCTGGAATTTGCACTAACTGTTTACTTTTACCATTTTAATGTCAATTCAACAAAACTAAAACTAAATCGTCCAGCAGCCTTTTACCGATATCACAAAATGAAAACATTAACGTTAACACATTCAACACCAAGAACCCGACTGTCGGGTACACTGTTCGTAGCGACTACGCGCTACATACGACGAAACCGTGGCTACGCGCTACGAGCGTAACCCGTAGCACTTAGTGGTATTGAATGTGTTAATGGATGACGTGATATAATAACCGGCACGTTTTAACACTGCGGGATTGAAAGTGATGTACACAATTGTATCACGCAGTCACGTCGGCAAAAACGATTATGGTCGTTCTAAATAAAAAAACGATTCGTACTAAATAAAAAAAAAATGTCGCATTTACGTCACAATAGGATGTGGGAGTAAATTAAACAGCTTTTATACCAAAATGTTGTCCAATCAAAAGTTAAATTGAAATATTTCAAAATTGTTTTCGAATGGTGCCCTACTTTGAGGCACCTTTTGTATTGCTGGACTGGAAGTACTTTAGCAATAAACGAAAAGTGGACAAATTCACTGACTCGGACGAGACTCGAACTGACTCCGACTGCGTAGTATCGTTTGTAACTATTTAAGCGTGAAGTGATTCTGATTACATCCAGAGTAACTTTTGCAGTTAAAATATTAGTAGGGATAAATTAAGAGATTTTAACCATCTGTAGGTAAGGAATATTATTTATAACTTTTGTAAGTCCCCATCCTGCGTTTTTTTATGATACTAGACGGGCCCGCAGCTCCGCTCGCGTAAATGAAATTAAGAGTTCGTCTTATGTTTAGTTAAATACCGACATTATTATGTATTCAACCCTGCCATGGTTTAAAACTGTGATAGGGGTTTCTTATTTGTAGCCGTTATTTGGATAACTCAATTCGCAAATTTGTCAAAAAATTATGTGATTTGATAAAAGGCAAGATTGTATTTTTTCATCTACACGTATTTATTTAAAACTTGTTTCAAGATAAAATTATTATTTGTTCTTATAAGCCTAGTTGCAATAACGTTCATTAGATTAATTTTCGCCTTAAGACGAATATGGACGACCACCGCCCTTAAATCGCCTTTTCATACAAACAGGTAGTCTAGTCATCTCGGTCTTGCGATAGCTCTCGCCAGTCGCCATGGCCGAGGTTGAGCAGGTCTTAAGCAACTACGTCGTTTCAGCGGTACCTAGGACGTCCACTCGGGCGTCTCCCATTTTGTTGTCCCAAGTACCTGCGCTCTCTTCACGGCACGATCCTCTCCCATTCTCTCTAAGTGTCCGAGCTGCCACTGAATTTAGCCGCTTTTGTCTCTTATTTCGCCACTATATCGGACCACATCCTTATTTCTATGGCAACAAAATTATATTACGATATTTGGCCGACTGCTGACTGTACATTTGCTTATTTTTATCAGGTCGCTCAATAACATCTGGACATGCACTTTAATCTACCTACATAACTTACTATCAACTTTGTATTTTTGGCCCATCTCAGCATTCTTAGCCCGTTCCCCGGACGAATGGCAATGTTTGCCGAAGCCGTGAAAGTCAATCTGAATAATATAACTCAAAAATAAATTTAAAACAACAAAATACAAATTGATAATAATAATATAGTAATTACTTTGATTGATAAGAATGATAAGTCATATATGACATAAATCACTCGTATGGGCTCTATAGACTAAGGTTGAGGTTGGCAGCACTTTTTATTTTACTTCGTGTAAAAAAACTCAGAAGTACCTGTATACCAACATGACAAACATAATTTAGTTTATCGGATTATTTGGTCTAATCTGTAGCACCGCCAAACGAAAGCAACCGAGAGTTGCCGAGAAATGGCCGATGAAGATGAAGACATCGGAAGCGATAGTTTTTATGGTCTAGTTCTATTCCCATATGTAGATAATTGATTTGAACAGGTTTTTCTTATCATACGTGCGTCGTATTCGAGAAACGTGTCAAAAACTTTTTTAGTAATTTGTAAGGCACCATCTCGCTTCTTCCCTCGTTTTTTATCCCGTTCTGGTTTTCCAATTTTATATATATGATAGGAGGCAAACGAGCGGACAAGTCGCCTAATGGTAAGCGATTACCGCCGTCTATGGACGCCTGCAACACCATAGGGATTGTGAGTGCGTTGCCGGCCTTTAAGATGGGAGTACACTCTGTTGATCCATAGGCTCAATTATTGTTTGAATTGTGTTTTCATTTAAAACTACTTACAAAATATTGTCGCCGACCCATATTAGTAGTAGTAGTAGTATAAAATATTACAGATTTAATATGTGGAGTACGTTTGGAGAGCATTGATATCACGTAGAATGTCATGGTATGAATGTTCCGTGTGTCCGGTCCGCAGATGGTACGTGGGCGAGATGTCGCGGCAGCGCGCGGAGTCGCTGCTCAAGCAGGAGGACAAGGAGGGCTGCTTCGTGGTGCGCAACTCCTCCACCAAGGGCATGTACACGCTCTCGCTCTTCACCAAAGTGTAAGTAACTGACACGATATACTGACGGCCGCGCGTCTTATTTATTAATAATATTATTATAGTCTTTAACTGTTTGACCGGGAATCCCTATTTTCCCGGCCTCTAATTTTATACTGTAAACTTATTCTTTTTATTAAACGTGTTAATATAAAAACGTACCTACTATTTTCCATTGCTCCATTTCAGAAACCACGCGCAAACAAAACACTACCACATAAAGCAGAACAGCCGCGGCGAGTTCTACTTGTCGGACAAGCACTGCTGCGCGTCCATCCCCGAGCTCATCAACTACCACAAGCACAACAGCGGCGGGCTGTGCTCGCGGCTCAAGGCCACGCCCTGCGACCGGCCCGCGCCGCCCACCGCCGGCCTCAGCCACGGTCAGTGACGTCACTTACAGGAGGCGAGCACTGCTGCGCGTCCATCCCCGAGCTCATCAACTACCACAAGCACAACAGCGGCGGGCTGTGCTCGCGGCTCAAGGCCACGCCCTGCGACCGGCCCGCGCCGCCCACCGCCGGCCTCAGCCACGGTCAGTGACTTCACTTACAGGAGGCGAGCACTGCTGCGCGTCCATCCCCGAGCTCATCAACTACCACAAGCACAACAGCGGCGGGCTGTGCTCGCGGCTCAAGGCCACGCCCTGCGACCGGCCCGCGCCGCCCACCGCCGGCCTCAGCCACGGTCAGTGACTTCACTTACAGGAGGCGAGCACTGCTGCGCGTCCATCCCCGAACTCATCAACTACCACAAGCACAACAGCGGCGGGCTGTGCTCGCGGCTCAAGGCCACGCCCTGCGACCGGCCCGCGCCGCCCACCGCCGGCCTCAGCCACGGTCAGTGACGTCACTTACAGGAGGCGAGCACTGCTGCGCGTCCATCCCCGAGCTCATCAACTACCACAAGCACAACAGCGGCGGGCTGTGCTCGCGGCTCAAGGCCACGCCCTGCGACCGGCCCGCGCCGCCCACCGCCGGCCTCAGCCACGGTCAGTGACGTCACTTACAGGAGGCGAGCACTGCTGCGCGTCCATCCCCGAACTCATCAACTACCACAAGCACAACAGCGGCGGGCTGTGCTCGCGGCTCAAGGCCACGCCCTGCGACCGGCCCGCGCCGCCCACCGCCGGCCTCAGCCACGGTCAGTGACTTCACTTACAGGAGGCGAGCACTGCTGCGCGTCCATCCCCGAACTCATCAACTACCACAAGCACAACAGCGGCGGGCTGTGCTCGCGGCTCAAGGCCACGCCCTGCGACCGGCCCGCGCCGCCCACCGCCGGCCTCAGCCACGGTCAGTGACGTCACTTACAGGAGGCGAGCACTGCTGCGCGTCCATCCCCGAGCTCATCAACTACCACAAGCACAACAGCGGCGGGCTGTGCTCGCGGCTCAAGGCCACGCCCTGCGACCGGCCCGCGCCGCCCACCGCCGGCCTCAGCCACGGTCAGTGACTTCACTTACAGGAGGCGAGCACTGCTGCGCGTCCATCCCCGAACTCATCAACTACCACAAGCACAACAGCGGCGGGCTGTGCTCGCGGCTCAAGGCCACGCCCTGCGACCGGCCCGCGCCGCCCACCGCCGGCCTCAGCCACGGTCAGTGACGTCACTTACAGGAGGCGAGCACTGCCGCCTCCATCCCCGGCCACGGCCACGCCTTGCGACGGCTCTAAAAACAACTGAACTTTGACCTCATTTCTAGTACTTGTTAGTGAGTTTTTGTTGTCACTTAACGATATAGTGAGTCTGTCAGTTGAGAGTGTGGGTTTTGGTTGCAGACAAATGGGAGATCGACCCGTCGGAGCTGGTGCTGCTGGAGGAGCTGGGCGCGGGCCAGTTCGGCGTGGTGCGGCGCGGCAAGTGGCGCGGCCGCATCGACACCGCCGTCAAGATGATGAAGGAGGGCACCATGTCCGAGGACGACTTCATCGAGGAGGCCAAGGTCATGACGTGAGTCTACATTTTTTTTTGTACCTACGATTGCCTTATATGTCTCGCGTCGAATGATGGTCCCTATGATGGTTCATTTTATATGGAGCAGCTGTCCCGTAAAATAGACATTTTTTGGAAGTTTAACTCATAAATTTATTTAAGTATGTATAATTTAAGTAATAAAACTACGGTAAAAATATATTTCTTCAATTATTCTTTTTATTAATCCCAACCAGAAGAGACTTGAAAGATTAAACACGCTTCTACGCTAAAGTAACACACTAGCGGATCTAGCGGCCGTCAGTCAGTACGTCGCGAACTAATTCAAACAGTGTACAGATCACAGTGCGTGACGCGAAACAAATCCAAATACATCCCTTTAAACGGGCGATAGTATTTAACATACCTCAGCAATACTCATTTTTGTTCCGCAGCAAACTGCAACACCAGAACCTGGTTCAGCTATACGGGGTGTGCTCCAAACGACGGCCCATCTACATCGTGACGGAGTACATGCGGCACGGCTCGCTGTTCAACTACCTGCGCCGCACCGCACCCGACCAGCTGCCCGCCGCCGTGCTGCTCGACATGTGCATACAGGTGGGCACGTGTCTACATACATCTACACGTGACGGAGTACATGCGGCACGGCTCGCTGTTCAACTACCTGCGCCGCACCGCACCCGACCAGCTGCCCGCCGCCGTGCTGCTCGACATGTGCATACAGGTGGGCACGTGTCTACATCCATCTACACGTGACGGAGTACATGCGGCACGGCTCGCTGTTCAACTACCTGCGCCGCACCGCACCCGACCAGCTGCTCGCCGCCGTGCTGCTCGACATGTGCATACAGGTGGGCACGTGTCTACATACATCTACACGTGACGGAGTACATGCGGCACGGCTCGCTGTTCAACTACCTGCGCCGCACCGCACCCGACCAGCTGCCCGCCGCCGTGCTGCTCGACATGTGCATACAGGTGGGCACGTGTCTACATACATCTACACGTGACGGAGTACATGCGGCACGGCTCGCTGTTCAACTACCTGCGCCGCACCGCACCCGACCAGCTGCTCGCCGCCGTGCTGCTCGACATGTGCATACAGGTGGGCACGTGTCTACATACATCTACACGTGACGGAGTACATGCGGCACGGCTCGCTGTTCAACTACCTGCGCCGCACCGCACCCGACCAGCTGCCCGCCGCCGTGCTGCTCGACATGTGCATACAGGTGGGCACGTGTCTACATACATCTACACGTGACGGAGTACATGCGGCACGGCTCGCTGTTCAACTACCTGCGCCGCACCGCACCCGACCAGCTGCTCGCCGCCGTGCTGCTCGACATGTGCATACAGGTGGGCACGTGTCTACATACATCTACACGTGACGGAGTACATGCGGCACGGCTCGCTGTTCAACTACCTGCGCCGCACCGCACCCGACCAGCTGCCCGCCGCCGTGCTGCTCGACATGTGCATACAGGTGGGCACGTGTCTACATACATCTACACGTGACGGAGTACATGCGGCACGGCTCGCTGTTCAACTACCTGCGCCGCACCGCACCCGACCAGCTGCCCGCCGCCGTGCTGCTCGACATGTGCATACAGGTGGGCACGTGTCTACATACATCTACACGTGACGGAGTACATGCGGCACGGCTCGCTGTTCAACTACCTGCGCCGCACCGCACCCGACCAGCTGCTCGCCGCCGTGCTGCTCGACATGTGCATACAGGTGGGCACGTGTCTACATAGTTACATACATTTACACTTGACGGTAGTACATGCAGCACGGCTCGCTGTTCAACTACCTGCAAAAATAGGTGTTTCATTGTTTACATGTCAAAAAGCGGCCAAGTGCGAGTCGGACTCGCCCATGAAGGGTTCCGTAACAGCAAGTAACATAATAAAATTGCGGTTTACGGTTTATGACGTATTAAAAAAAAAACTACTTACCAAATCTTGTTCAAACCAATTTTCGGTGGAAGTTTGCATGGTAATCATATATTTTTTTTAGTTTTATCATTCTCTTATTTTAGAAGTTACAGGGACACACACACACACACACACATTTTACCACTTTGGAAGTGTCTCTCGCGCAAACTATTCAGTTTAGAAGAAAATGATATTAGAAACCTCAATATCATTTTTGAAGACCTATCCATAGATACCCCACACGTATGGGTTTAATGAAAAAAAAATTTTTTGAGTTTCAGTTCTATGTATGGGGAACCCTAAAAATTTATTGTTTTTTTTCTGTTTTTGTATGAAAATCTTAATGCGGTTCACAGAATACATCTACTTACCAAGTTTCAACAGTATAGTGCTTATAGTTTCGGAAAAAAGTGGCTGTGACATACGGACGGACAGACAGACATACAGACAGACAGACAGACATGACGAATCTATAAGGGTTCCGTTTTTTGCCATTTGGTCACGGAACCCTTAAAAAGGTGTCACATTCTTTTCAACGATTTTAACTCGGCTATAAAAAGTTTCGGTTTCGGCTGAAGTGAGTGAAAACAAAACTGAACTTCTGGGTTTGACAAAAAACCAATTTCAGTCGGACACTAATAAAAACCCGACTGTCAAATATCTAATACATACAATAATATATAATATCCTGTTTGTAAACTTTCAGGTGTGCAAAGGAATGGCGTATTTGGAGAGGCATAACTACATCCATCGAGATTTAGCTGCAAGAAATTGCTTAGTAGGAGACGAAAACGTAGTAAAAGTAAGTTAAAATGTTAGAGACGTCTAAATAATTAGCTCAAATGCGACTACATTTTTACAAGCTCTTATTTAGTTTCACTTGTCCCGTTTTCTGTCTCCAAAGCTTCAAAGCTGAAAATTTGCATACATAATTATGTAAATTGGATGTTAATGCTACATTATGCTATCATCGAGCTGATCTGATGATGGAGTCAACGCAACTTAATTGTGTCTGAGTTTGTTACAATTGTCTTGATGACTATTAGTTGGCTGTTGAGAGAAAAAAAATCAGCAATAAGAGCTTGTATCAAAAATGAAATTTTTGACAAAAATCTTATTGTAAATTAAAATGGATTATTTTTTATTAGCAACTTTTGACCAATTTTTATTAACTTTATGATATTGTAGTTGATATGTACATTATATTGTAGGTACAGCAAGCTGCAAAATTGCATGGACACATTACGAATTAATTAATTTATAAAATGGCCAATAGCCATGCAATTTTGCGGCTGTAAATGTTAATGGATTGCTCTTACCAACGTATTTTATTTCGTGTTTTTTAACTTTTTTCACTTTTTGTAGTTAAGTTTTCCTTCTCCACAACTACCATCATGGTTAGGCTACACCGTCAAATGTATAAAATGCAACCCCTTGACCCGTGCAGGTGGCGGACTTCGGTCTGGCGCGGTACGTGCTGGACGACCAGTACACCAGCTCGGGCGGCACCAAGTTCCCCATCAAGTGGGCGCCGCCCGAGGTGCTCAACTACACGCGCTTCTCCTCCAAGTCCGACGTGTGGGCCTTCGGTGAGTGCATGCGTCTACTACTAGTACACCAGTATAACGTACGTTGATTTCACTGGACGATCGTGTTATTCCCACTGGTTAGTTACCACCGAGTTGTTACTCGGGGTAACACTGAGAAAAATAATGTCAAATAATAGCTGAATTGCCTATGCACCACCACGCGTTGGCTCGATTATTGAAAATGATTGGACTAGTGGCGGTGCATGTAATCTATTGTTCATAGAGATAAAGCCGCTTATTTATAAACGCGCTACAAACCTTAATTAGCTAATACACTCGCGTGTAAAAGTATTGCATCACGTTGCATTTTTTCGTCCGCACCCAATATCTTTGTAATTCTACACCCGCTTCTGAAAATTTTGGTATCAACTGAAAGCTTATAATGTAACGCATTAGAAAAATGGTAAATTCAATGAAATTTCGAATCTGAAGACTAAAAAAAATCAGAAAACTGAAAGTAGACGCATAATGCTCCAAAATAAATAAGGAAACTTAAGAATAAAAATCATTTTTTTAATACAATATCGATGTCTTTCCCATCACGGAACCATGGTGTTCCGGACCTTTGGGAGGCGTGCGCGGAGCCGAAGCCAACACGTAGAGGCCCTTTTGACACTTTAATGAAATGTAAGGGGTACACCGAGCGGAGGCTGCCCTTGCCCGTGTCATGGGACGCACGCAGAGGCAGCACCCGCCAGGGTGTAAGGACTATTGAGAGTTGATGGAATCTAAAATGAACTAGGTTATTGGGTGAAAGCGATGGACTAAGAACTGAGCTATGGGGTAAAAAACCGGACGCCTGCCTAATAAAACGGTATGTAATTTTATTTCCGGCAGACGGTGACTCGCCCTCACAAGATGGGCCCCCACAAAAAGCGACATCTAGGATGGCTCAAGGGCAACACCGGTGTGCGCGGCTCAGGGGTGTCGAGAGGTGTGCGCCGCTTTCTACCCAGTGGCTGTTAACAGCCACTGTGCCAACTCGCGTCTTATGCATATTTCACTTCCACCCCTGGAGCTTATAGCTCTAACGACTCCACTCTGGCCGGCCGGCTAAGGCAAGCCAGAGGCAGAGAATCCTGTCCCACCCACCCTCCTTGCGGGTAACAGAACTCTCCAGGAGCACTCGGGTACGTGAGGTCGCTAATCCCCAACAGCTCGCCACAAGCTGCCCTGCGTTGATTATTATTATTAAATTAATACTTGGTATTGCCACCCACAGCCCCCCTTTCACAAACCAAGTGGTTTTTCATAGACCTAATTAATTTTGTAATGTAATGATGAGGAATAGCGTCCCACTCCTCCAGCAAGGCTCCCTTCAGCTCCTGAACATTGACCAGGGGAGGATTCCGCTTCCGAACCCTACTTTTTAGGTAGTCCCACACGTGTTCAATGGGGTTAAGGTCCGGGCTCATCGCTGGCCAATCCATGGTGTTGATGCCCACTTCGAGAAGGTAGGCTGCGGTGGCCCTAGCGGTATGACACGGGACATTATCCTGCATTAGGATGAACCCCTCATCAAAAATACCGGCATAAGGAACACCATGTTCCTCCAGGATATCAGTGATGTACTTGGCAGCGGTCAATCCACTGTCACGGCCCCTGCCAGGCACGAAAACCAGCTCTGTCCGCCCGATCGTAGGAAATGACGCTCCAGAACATTACGGATCCACCGCCATAGGCGACCCTTTCGGAGAAGTACCATTGAGCGAACTGTTCTTCTGGCCTTCTGTAGACTCTTCCTCTTCGGTCACATCCATTCAAGCACATTCTGCACTCTTTCAAGAAGAGAACTGGGGTTCATTGCTCAATGGTCCAGTCCTTGTGATTTTCAGCAAACTCTCTTTAGGCTGTACGGTGTCGCGCCAGCAATTTGGGCCCCGCTGTGGGCTTCCTGGGTGTCAAGTTCGCTTTCTTAAGTCTTCTTCTTATTGTCCACTCACTGGCAGCCACTCCTCGTACCTCACGCAGACGCTGCTGGATGGCAATGCTTGTCTGGTGTCGATCTCGGAGAGATGTTGTGACAAAGAAGCGGTCGTCCCTCTCTGATGTGCACTTTCTGCGGCCCCTTCTTGGTCTTGAACTAAAGGCAACCCTCCCCTGGAACCTCTGGTAAACTCTGCAAACTGCAGATTGGCTTAAATTCAGCTCGGCAGCTACTGAACGTTGGCTACGCCCCGCTTGCAGGGGCTGGACGATTTGGCGGACTTCAGCTTGAGTGGTTTCCGTTTTTCCAGCTTTTTTTTCACGGGAAAATACGCGGAGTTATGTAACGATCGACTTCTGATAGGTGACCGATAACAACCACTTCTCTACCCCCCGTTTTATAGGGGTCAAGGGTAGCGCAACTCGTGCGCGTGATAAACGTGAAACCGCTCACAAATTGGGAAAATGCCGATAATTTGAAAAATACTGGGCCGCTTTCCTTGTTTTTTTTTTACTTTTCGTAAAGCTAAAACTTCAAGGAACATGATTACATTAAAATAATTTAGCGAAATTAACCAGTTTACAAATATATTGGGTGCGGACGAAAAAATGCAAAGTGATGCAATATTTTTGCACGCGAGTGCAATCGTTTGTCTTTATCTGTCATTTTGACTTATGTATTTGTAAGAAAGGGATGAAACATAATTTAACTGAATCAGGCCCGTAAAGTTTTATGAATAAGGGGGTCAGTCGTTAATCCGTTGAAGTAGTTGGAACGTGTCTAAACGACTTTTTACTACTGTGTTTTGCGATAAATCTAACAATTGTTTTACGCTGTTATTTGGATAGGACAAAAATAACGCTAAAACACTATTATAAATTTAAATACCTAATCAAAATGTCTAGGGATTTTTGTGAGTCTGTGAGAAAATAAGAAATTAGGTGTTTTCTAATGACGTTAATAGTATTTTATAAAATCGTGATATAATAGAGAGTTTTTCAGTCGAGTACCGTGTTTATGCAACGAAGCTTGCTGAGTTGCCTAAGTAAGGTACGAGATTGAAAAGCTTGATTATATCACTATTGTATACAATACTTTTTCTACTAGTCAACAAAAATAATACTTTAAACTAGTAGAATCATACAAACAAACCAAACCAAAAGTATACAGCTAAGATACGCGAGTAGCCGCGATATAGTGTAGTAAATAAAGGTAGTGGACCCCGCAGTAATTCCTCAGCCAGAAAAAACTTTACAGTACGATAAAGTATCAATAAATAAAAAGTATTGTATAAATTTCCAAAGAATAATAATAATAGAATTAAAGTAAATACCTAAAGTCTTAAATCGTTAATATCTTTTTACGGAAAAATGCTCCGTTCAAACTTTCTTCACCAGACATATTCATGTAACGTATTGCAACAATATATGAAATATCAAAAAAATATCCCAGCAGTAATACCAGTATTAATAAAATAAAATTTTTTGGCGTGTCTTGGACCGGAAAATTGCTCAGTCTAATTTTTTCACTGGAATGCCATTTTATTGCTGTTTTATACCTACAAAATGAAAATCTAAAAATTTTCCACTCAGTTTTTAATAGTTCTATAATACATACATTTCGATACGCATTTTTTTTGGATTTTTTACCCACTGCGCCAAGTTATATTCTAAGATCATATAAGAAGAAAAAAATGACAGAGCAATTTTCCGATGAAAATGAGCGTCAAAAAAAGGAAGTATCATAAAAAAATATTCTCATGTTTGACAAAACTTTTAGATTTTTTTCTAGTATCACATACTGATACAAATAACTTATTTTGTAAAATAATTTTGGACTGAGGAATTACTCGGTTCAATATATAATCAGATTTGTGTTTTTACCTAAGGGGCTGTCCATAAATTACGTCATCGATTTTTGACGATTTTTGACCCCTCCCCCCCATTAATCATCCAAAAATCATGCTACAAATGACCCCATTTCCTCCTACTTCATGCTACCGTCATCCGATGTCCAGACCCCCCCCCCCCTAATTTGAAATGACGTAATTTATGAATAGCCCCTAACTTAGGAGTGTTTTTTTTTTGGATATTTATAATGTTAGTCTCGGCTTATACTATACAATAACCAAGCTAAATTTCATCGACTGAGAAATTAATGCATGGGTCTCCATACAACAACTTGCTTCATTTACTACACTAATACTTTCATACTGGTACGCGCCCGGCCGCCGCGCCCCGCGCCCTACGGCGGGCTGGTCAACGACACCTTCTCGTAACTCATGAGGCCCTGGTACTTGCTCCGCGCTAAATTCAATTTTTAGACAGTTGTTTTCTCGATTTTGGCCACCGTAGCCTATGGAGACTAACTAACAAGCAACACTAAGTGGTTTTCGTAGTCTATGGATGTTGCTGTATTAAGGGTGTCACGTGCGCGTTTCTGACTTATGAACCAATTGTTTCTACTATACAACCTAAAATAATTAATTTGAGCTATGGTTTTGTTTCGTCCTCTTGATCGCGGCGAGCTGTGATTTCATTATAGTTGACTAAACTGTATCGAAATGAATATTATAGTTGAGTTGGGAGCCCAATACATTTAAAATACCCAATTGCAGTTTGGTATAAGAAATCTTAATTCAAGAATTACAGTCGACTAGTAGAAAAATATCTTAACATGTCTCTTTGCAGGTGTTCTGATGTGGGAAGTGTTCACGTGCGGCCAAGTGCCGTACGGGCGGATGAAGAACACGCAAGTGGTGGAGATGGTGCAGAGAGGACATCTGCTGGAGAAACCTGATGGCTGTTCACCCGTCATTTATAATGTGAGTATTATGCCTTTTGTATTTTGGTAAGACAGGGCAAGAAAATGCTTAGGTGTTCCAATGTGGGTAGTGATGTTCACGAGCGGCTGAGTGCCGTACGGGCGGACGCAGAACATGCAAGCCTTAAGGCCCGTTGTAGACGACCGGCGTTTTCGCCGGACAACTGTCCGGATTCGGCGACGGTGTTTCGTTTTCTCGGGCGGAGCTGTCGGGAGCCACGTTCAAGATCGGACATAGGCGTGTAACACGGGCCGGTTTCCGGCGAAAACATCGAACGTCCCCAACCGGCCCGAGGCGCGTTTACGAACGACGTCATCGTACTCGTCCGCTCGGGGGCCCTATCGCGAAAATCGAAAGTTTGTCACCCGCTTCTCTACCACCTTTGCATATTCGAGCGACAGATAATGAAACGTCGTTTTCGTCAGGAGCCTGTATAATGATGGTGGTTCGCCCCTCAGGTGATGCGCGCGTGCTGGCGGGCGACGGCGGACGAGCGGCCGTCGTTCCGCGCGCTGAAGGAGGAGCTGGCGGGCGTGGCGCAGGCCGTGCTGGCCGACTGACTGCGCCTGCTGCTCGCGCTGCTGCGGCCCTCCCCCTCCTCCTCCGCCTCCCCCTCCACCCCCGCCACCCCCGCCACGCACACGCTGCCGCGCGCCGCCAGGGAGCGCGCGCCGCAGCCCGCCGTGTGACGCCCCCCCTCCCCCCCCCCCCCCCCTCGAGCTCATCTCTATCATATCCGAACCTGCCGAATCCACAGACAAAACATCCTCCAGACTTCATATTCGCGCTACCCCGCTGCCACGCATACGGTAATTTTACTCCATGTTCGAGTCGAAAGTGTCTTTGTGTGACGTCCGTGTCTTTGAACGGACCAATCACGGCACGGGATTTCGCTCATTTTTTGGCATCATCGGTTGCATGAAATAGTTGCTCTAAACTCGTCCTAGTCTATGGCCGAGTCTAAAAAGCGTACGTGACCTTACATTAGCCGCCGGATCCGGTGGGCGTTTTAGTTCTGAACCGTCACCTTTTTGTACACCTGCAATTTACGGGCCTCGCCCTCCCACCGGGGCTCGGAAACGGTACTGAAATAGATACCTGTTGATATCATCGGAAACCGTTACGATTTCGTTCGTGGTAAAACCGTTTAATGGACCGCGAACTAAACAATTCTGTTCTCTCGCCGGCGGTGGCAATCCGGTTGCATTTCCATCACTTTCGTACTTACTTACTTTTTAGAACGTGACAGGCAATAAAAATGTGACCGTGCTATACCGCCACTGATAAGAGAGAACAAAATTTTATGATTCGCATAAAATATAACACGATACCGATTAAACTCCAACGTTTCAAAGACATTGTAATTGTAACGCTTCTACGTTCTATCTTGTTTCTATATTTTTAATTTCACTGGTTGATTTCATTCTACAAAATAATTTAAAAATAAATTAGACAAACACATCTATACATCTACTTGTCAACGTTAACTATCAATGATTACTGGATACAGGCAATATCAGTTGTCATAACTGGATACAGGCAATATCAGTTGTCTTACAGAATATTAATAATAATAAAAACAAAAAACGGAATTTGATGCATATATCAATAGAACAATTCTCCGGCAAGTACAAACAGAAACGGTTTCCTTTTCATTCCCTTGTAAATGTAAACAATGTGAAGTTTCTGAGCCCCGTTTCCAACGGTACTGACGTTATAAGTTTCGAAAAGTTGACAGTCCGAATAACAATGTACCAATGTTTGACTCGACCGTACTAAACTTTTTTGGCGTAATTTATAAACGCGTTACTGGCCTGAATTAGGTATGAAACGTTTGTGCTTATCTGTCATTTTGACTAATGTATTTGTAAGAATAACTAAATCAGGCCCGTAAAGTTTTATGAATAAGGGGGTTTGTGTTTCCATTGACCATACATATTTTCGTTTCGACTACATGTAGCCCGCTGACGTTATGTTTACGTTCTAGACTACTTCTGATCTCACCCGCCGAGGGCCCCTAGAAGTATAACGATAAGTAGAAAGTAGTAACATCCGACAGCGAACAAAGACAATAAACTCACGATCTGATACGGGAAAAGGGAGGAATTGATAATTTTTCAAATTTTATAAATTGCACACAGCTCATTTTTAGCGCCGTCCACTGCCAATTAGAAAGATTCGCGCCCGCACCCGTGCCCCCACTAAACTAAGCGATTACTCATTTGCGTACTCATCAATATATCATATCATTGTTAGTTAATAATCTACTGTAAATAAAAAGACTATTATACACGTATTTAAGTTAGTTTTTAGATAATATAGTGACATTTTGTACATGTAGTCATTATTTTACGCGTAAACCAGTATTTATGATTATCTTAGTGTTGTCATACCTATATATTATGTTCCAGCGTAACTTGTAAGGCCGTGAATAGTATTTAATGCGATGTTCTTTTGTGTATTTATATACATAGTATACGGAACGTAGGAGATACGTTCTTAAAGTAGATAAGGTTATGAGGGGTAAAGGCGCAAACAGATTACCAGTTCGCCGGACGATATCAGCCTGTCAAGTGTCAGTTGTTCGGAACTGTCACCTTTTGCGTTTAACTGACAGGCTGATATCGTCAGGCGAACTGGTAATCTGTGGGCCCCTTTAGAGAAACAGCTTATTTTGCTCAAGGCACGGGAGACAGTATTTAATTACAAAAACGGGTGTGCCGCAATATAATTTCATTGTTTTTACCTTAAATTCTGACACTTCAGCTGAGTTTGAGTCTTTCCGTGACCACAGCTGGTGCAACTTAGCTGAAATGTCGGAATTTAAGGTAAAAACAATGAAATTATATCGCGGTAAACCCGTTTCTGTAATTAAATATGTGTATAAAACGCGAGAGTTTAAAGGGTAACAGTGTCAGGATTCCCTACAAGTGCTTCTCTTACCACATTTAACCTTAATTACTTATTTTAGATAAAAGTATAAAAATCTGTTTTTGTACCGATTCCACTGCATATTTTTTTGGCAGTTTGAGTAAAGTTTGGCTATCGAATCGTGATATTGATCTTTTAGGATATATTTTTTGTATGGAAACTGATTCATTGTAAACCTTCTTCACTGGCGTGGTTTTTTTTTAATATTCGATGAAAATTAGTAAAGTAAATATTCTTTAGTGCAGCAATAATAATAAGTACATTTTACATGTATAAGTAAAATAATTTTGAATCTTTTTTTACAATGTTGTTTGTTTCTTTTCTAAAACCCTAAAAAAATTCTCAAAATTCCAGAACATTTGAAAAATGTACCTTATATTTATTGCTTTATAGGATTGCAGATTTACACATGTCAACGTCAACTAACTGTACCATTGTTAATTAGTTTTATTTTATTTTTATTCTTGGAAAAATGTATGTATAAGTATGTCATTTGCATTACGTCATTTGCTTACCTAGACCTTATTTCGACTTGTGAGATATCCAATGAGGATATGCAAAAAAAAAATGAAAAAATATTTTAAGCCTAGTTAGTACCTATGGAGGCTAGCTACTTTTTTATTTTGTGGCATTTTTCAGTATAACGCGTTTCCATGGCCAGACTAATCAACTGCTTCCACAACCGAATAAGCTATGACCTATCCGAGATAAGATTATGTAGTTAATTAGATGTTTTTATTTTATTAAAATGGGATTTTTGTAAATAATTGCCAGTACGTACATCAAAAGACGTCACAAAACATTCCATGGTGTGTTGTAAATGTTGTAATTAAAGATTTGAGAATTAAACAAACCAAGTTTTTGTAAATTCAATTATTACTACACGAACTAGTCAAAATAAGGAAACAAAGCGCAAACAAAATGTGTGATAATTTGTCTGTAAACATTTACTAAACAGATGTACCATACTCCATAATGTTAACTATCACTTTGTTTTTTGTCCATATTTTTTTATAATTTCCTGAATTTTCTATATAACTAAAGAATAAAACGACTCGATTTTAAACAATTCTAAACATTGTGCCAATATTATTGTTACATTTATTACTTTTAGGAACATTACAAAGTACAGGTACACGTGAGACTTAAAATTTGATATAAACATTATTGTAGGCTCGAAGTTTAATGTTGTTTATGAGAATTGAAATGCGCTATACCCACGCGGGTGCCATTGTACCACCCGGTCCGTGCAACCACGCCAGCTAGCGGACGCCTTTACAAGACACATTCATATCACCTATAAATTGTGTTCGCAGCCTTTATATTCGAAATGATATGATCATAGTAATGTCAATTCAGTTTAGAAAACAACGTTGAGGATGAATATTTGCACAGGATTTTACGAGGCATACAAAACAAATGTAACAGTACAATATAATAGGAATATTTGTGCAACATGGATGACTCGATTTAGTGGTTATTCGCTTCGGATTGTACAGTGATTAATTTGTATAACTGTTTTGTAATATTAGTAAGTCAAATAAAATAATTGAAATCATGCTTCTCTTTATTTACACTATCCGATATTTATTATGTCACCTTGCCTTTAGTTATTTACTATGACACCTTGCCTTTAGTCATAATCATAACACTTACGAAAATATTATTTTCTTTGCTTTCGGTTAAATTAGCTATCTTGATATTTCGGAGACGCCACCTGAGGGCCTGCTTTTTTTAAGCAAAATGTGAGACGCAAATACACATTGGCACAGAATAAATAATAGTACTTGGTACAGAAGACTCACTCTCTAACAAAACGCTTCTGTTACGATCAGCACAGATATGGCCGTTAGGTGGCGACAGCGCCACGCGCGGCTTATGGCTTTCCCCAAAATTGGGCCGGAACGGATGTACTTTTAGCTACCTGTAGCAAAGCGACGAAATCGCGGAGTGAGCCACGCCTGACATTGGACAAAGATCTTGGACAAGTGGAATGCCACCCTAGTCCCTAAGTGGTGTAATCTCGACCACGGCATTCTTATAAAAATGATGGCTCAAAACTGTGATGTTAAGAAAAGACTATCAACATTTTAAGGTACTTGCTTTATTGGTATAATATATAAATAGTATTTTACTTAAATAGTAGGTAGTTTAATCTCAATGCAAATAAAAAGATGAAACGGCACTGATTAAAGGACTAAAATATACGTTAGTAGTTTCTTTTTTTACAAGGACGGTTAGTTGTGGTTTAACCGCTCGTGCTAATATGCGGGTATCAAATCGAGCAAGCGAAATATTCCAAAATTGAACCACGAGCGTAGCGAGAGATAAAATGCAACTTTCTCATCAGTTTTTGAACAATCAAGATAGCCTTTGCGAGCTCCTGTGGTGAAAAATATCTTGCAGAAACAACCAGATATTGGACCTAACAAATACGTAAACTACACAAAGTGGTAATTCATATTTTACGATTAATTACTATTAGAATTTAAGTATACCTATATTAAACAACAATAACAAAACATCCATTTCGCAGACTAAAGATAAACTGTAGACTCGTCTACGTTATAATACCTAATACAAACCGAACGATATGTTGGTAAGTATGTAACTTTTTTAAGAGGGACAAGAACAGTTATTATTATTACATTGTCTTTGCCCTTTTCACTATTCGCTTCAACCATGTGAACATGCTTTGATTGAACTTAATTATCAAGAGCGAGCTGCAAAATTACATGGCCACTTTATGAATGAATTCATTCATAATATCAGTACCCACGTAAATCAGCAGTGTATCGAAAGTTTTGTTTTGACTTACTTGAAAAATATCAAGATATTTAAATTCCTTGAAATAATTGCGGATATTCACTTATTTAATAAAAACAATACCCTGTAGATAGGAATACATATATAGGTACAGATCAATATGCCTATTTTTTGGGGCAAGACCGACTATTACAACTTTTAAAAGATCCATTACCTACCAATTTGTATTCGATTGCCAAAGTTTTGAATTTTATAAACTTTTGTAGTAAAAGAAAACATTCTTGATCCATGTGAATTTTCTGTAAATTTTTAAGTAATAATTAATAAGTTTAATAAGCCACAAAATCCTATTCTATTAAAGCTAATAAATTAATAGTTTTACATAATTTATTATAATTATAACTCATAACATAATTATAACCTAATTCAATTTCAAGTAAGAAATTGACAATTTGGTGTTATATGGTCACAGAATAAATACTAGTACTACCGTACAGAAAGGAAACTTCCTACAAAACCGAAGTGGGACAGCGGTTCAGGGTCGAATCATGCTGTCCCTTTCTAATACATGGCACTATCCCTTTCGGCAATTTAGGGTTGTCAAAAATCAAGTGATTGTCTTATCTGTGGTCGTGCACGCAAAAGGAAGTCAAGTGGTGCCAACCCTTATAATTGCTCGGAGCAATGCTGAGCCGAGCGGAGCCGAGTTTGGCCGATGTCAGGAGTTTCGCACCCCTGATATGGTTGACTAAATGTGGCTTTCCTTCACAGAAGGGTCCTTATGCTTCAAGTGCAATAAGGACCTTTTTATCTGAAATTCCAACAAAAATTCTGATTGAAAGGATCTTATTATACCATAAGGACCTTTCTCTGACGGAAAGTCACAAATGTATGTAGGTGCTTGTTAACATTGTCATAAACTTCTTATTCATTAAATTAACAATATAGTTATAGGCAAGCTGTGAGTCTTCACTAATCTAAAAAAAATAGTCTTCAACACTTAGGATACCTACTTAAGTTATTAAAATATTTTTGGTCCGATGACACCTTTGTTTTAAAGTTTAAATGTTAGAGTCAGACCAAGCTAACTCGGCACAGATTGTGTAAGTGTTATTTTAAAATTCATAATTTCATAGAAGTTTGACGTTTCAATAACACTTGCACAGTATGCTATCAAAATCGCTGCAGAGTTAGCTTGGTCTGACTCTAGACAAAATCAGATTCCTGGTATTTACGGGAAAAAAATAGTTAGGTAACTGACGGGTGGAGCAGAATTAGACCGTACAATTATCAGCACAATAACCTAGACCTTAATAGGTAAATAACTTTAACATAAATCTACTTTTACCTATAATCATGTACCATGTCCTGTATAATGCCTTGTCGTTATTTGAATATTATCAAAAGGGATGGTGTTGATACCATCTAACTATCCGTTAAGCGTCCGTTGGCAAGATGTCTGGTATCAAATATTTACAGAGATCCATCTCCGAGTTAACAAATGTTACTTTGCTTGAAGTGTTTTCATCCAACCTGTAAAATTACAAGTTTTTATTCGAAGTGTTGTCTAGGTTGTAACAATCTAGAATTTCTAGAAGGTTATCCCAACAAATCCAAATATATTCCAAATAGTTAGGTTTGGTGATTCCTTTGAAAACAGGTCAACATTTCCAGAAAGACCAATCTAATTTGAACCTTAATTCGAATTGCTCTGGCTCAGCTGCGGGGTAAGGTAGAAGTACTAGTGCTCGACGCTGCAGCTGCACTAGTATTCGACATGGGCACTATATGTCAAAGTAATATCTTAGGTTAAATTTGAATGGCGAAGACTTTTCTGTATTCAAATTTAATCCTTGTCACTTTGACATAAAGTGCCCATGTCGAATACTAGTGCAGCGTTGAGCACTAGTACTTCTACCTTATGTTTATAAGCTAACATTAATAATAATAACCTTTAGCTTGGGCCTTGCCCCGCTGCTGGCGGCACCCTAGGTTAGGTTTTTTATAATGTGTTTATATGTATTTTTATTGTTTTGTAAGTGTTTTTATATTTTACTTTTATATTCATATTATAAAAACCCTAGTCTAAGAAGGATGATGAATAAAGAAAATAACCTTTTAACTGTAATCCGAACATTTATCATTTATTATGCCTGTAGGTTAACATCTACACTCAATATGCATAAATCAAAAATACCTGCCACAAAAATTCCAGATTCTATTTATAAGTAAAAGATTTATTTGGATGTAATAGGTAATAGGTACAATCAAATATTTAAAATACTAACCATCCTTTTATAACTGTCCAGCACCCTGAAAAGAATGTGGGTGCATTGATGATGAGACAAACCCCGAGTCTCTCTGGATAATGTCTACTTAGCAGCCAAATCAGGTTCTTTAGCACTTGGTAATCCATGCACGACACGGTGAATCCATTCAGGTCAAACACTATGCATAGATTATCTATTACTTCCTCAAAACATCTTTTACTGGCATCTTCCTGAAAATGAAATAAAAACAATATTTAACTTATTTTAAACAAAAAAAGTTTATTAAATTAAAATATATTCTTTCAGGAAACATATTAGATTAAAAGCCTGCCAAATCACAATACAATAAACTCTTGTAGAGGGAATGTCTTTTTTAGGGTCCCGTACCCAAAGGGTAAAAGTGACCCTATTACTAAGACTCCGCTGTCCGTCTGTCACCAGGCTGTATCTCATGAACCGTGATAGCTAGACAGTTGAAATTTTCACAGATGATGTATTTCTGTTGCCGCTATAACAACAAATACTAAAAAGTACGGAGCCCTCGGTGGGCGAGTCCGACTCGCACTTGTCCGGTTTTAAATTTATGTAATAATATAATGTCTGCCACTTGAAGGGCTAAGAAAAAATGCCATGTACCATACATGAAATGGAGGAGGAAACCTAATAAATTGCTTTTGTGCCTGTATGAGCTACATATACACCAAGGGTCATGCTCTGCTGTAATGGACAAGATTTACCAATGATTTTAGCTTAGAAGCTACACTACAATGAAAACTTTTTATTAATGATATTTACCAAACAGTAAACAATAAACTTGGTGAGTTCATCGATGTTGCGGTCATTGGAGCTGTGGTTCTTCGCCGGAATGTAGACAATGGGCCGCCCCGTGATGTCCCGGTGCTTAAGAACTCTAGCTTTGTTTGAATACTTCTCTAATAGTTCTGCATCCTTGTGTAACTCAGTCACGCCATATTCTGCACGCCATTTGTTCGTTTTTATTACTGCCTGAAACGTTTTAAATTAAGTACATAGTTTTTATAAAAGGACTAGTCATTATTATACTGGAAAAACTGATAAACAAGTGATAAGTGGAAAATCGATAAATTGAATTGAATGTTGTTAAGAATGCTGAGCAGCTAGATAGATACCTGGAAAGCGTTATCGACAGTTTTAAAGGCACGTAGATACCGTCGTAGAGAGTAATCGTTGTGGTACTGTGCCGGGTCAGCGCTAACTATTATATTCATCCGTTCCTTCAACTGCCTCAAGTCGTCTTCGTTTACAGGTTTCGGTTCCTCTGCCATGTTTCAAGAACAAGATATTTATCTTCACGTGAAGTGGATTATAACCCAAATCAGTCAGAATATAATACGTGTTATCCTAGTCTCTTAAAGAAGTTAGAAAACTGACTAAGTTCTTCCAAAACATTTTCCCTTATTATCAGTCACAACAACACACTACAGACAGACCATAGATAAACTATTCTATTATTTCTATCTTGATCTAAAGCCCGCTCCACACTCGTGCGCGAATCGCGACGCGAAGCCGCGAACGTGAGTGTGTAGTCGATTTCGCTGATCTGCGATCTTGAGGCCCCATTCGCACGACAGCTTAAAAAGCGTTGCGTTAAAACCCGACGTTGGCGCTTTTTTACCGTTTCCAATATTTGTGTTCATATGAACGCTTAAAAATCACTTGTGAGTCGTACTGCCACGTACGCATCTCAGCAAAGCCATACTTTATTTGCTATTACGACGTATTATTTGAATATAGCTTGAATATTTCAGGAATTTGTAAGCATAAGTTGACATTTTTAAGGTGAAACTAATAATAATCTTGACGATTTACACCAAAAATTGACACTTGACAGCCAACTGACAGCAGCGCCGGCGCTTTTTCAACGCTTGTGAGAACAGATACACGGATTTCCGTATGGTCTATTCAATTTGACGCCAACGCTCAACGCCGAAAATCGAACAGTGCTCGATAAAAAAGCGCCGCGCTTAAAAACCGCCTTCGTGTGAATACATACATGGTTATCCATTTGTGTCATTCAAACGCTTTTTTAACGCGCGTTGAAAAAGCTGCCGTGCGAACGGGGCCTGATTCCACACTGGCGTTCGCGGCTTCCATAGAAGGTAGGATCGTATAGAAGTGGTATACTATACGCGTGCCTCCGTGAGGGACAAAACATACGCAAATGCGACACTGTGATTGGTCGAATTCATTTGTTGCCCACCATTATCCATACTAAAAAAAAGGTGGGGAACAAATAAAATGTGAGACTGTGACAAGGACAAACAATAATAGCTCTTTCGCTGCTACTCCTACTGAAAGATACATAAGACTATCCCGTTCTGTCAGTTACCCCCACCACTCATGCCAGATCCAGGTATATCCTAGATTCATGGCGGATTCGCTTTTTTTTTTTCTTTTTCGTCCATCAGGACAGGCTAAAGCTCTAAGCCATACTGCCTAGTCATAAGTAGATTTTTTGTCTTTTCAGTAAGTTCAATCCGGTAAACGTCTTCAGTAAATACTATTCATATTAGGTCAATAGGGAATATTAGGCAAAGCTCTGCGTAGGTGGCACCTTTGTGGCACATACAGTAAACAAACCACATTGAAACATCACACGTCACGTCAATCACATGGCCTACCGCGAAACAAGAAAATCGAAATTTCGTTATCTAATCTCTCTATCACTCTTGCACATTCGAGCGATAAAGAGGCAGATAACTAAATTTCGATTTTCGCGTTTACCAGTAGGCCTTTGTTAACAAACCGCCTTGATGCATCAATGTCATTTTTTATTGTCTATGAAAACTTGTCAAAAAACAGTTTAAGGCACAGTATGTATAAGTTAGTCTATGAATTTACTGAGTCGGTAGTGCTGCACTCTGGCGGCAGAACATTGCAGTAATATCCCCTATTCCGATAGTAATGTCTTCAGTAGTCTTCATTTTCAAAATACTTTAAGTAAAAGCGTCTCTTCCAGTTATTTGGTCATATCCATTAAACATCCATTCTCATTGGTGATTTAGCTCTTGTAAAGCGATAGCGAACTTTACAAGGAACACATGGACAACCGGCCGTTAACTCCAAAATTATGGTTAAACGTGCTTCAAGATTAATTCTCCATTCACTGCACACTACCACATTAGTTTACTGTATAATAGGCTATCGATATTACACTTTAAACAATATTAATGAGCAAAAAACAAAGCAATTGATCACAAAGCGTGACCATTCAATCCAATGTTTGCATCAGATACATTTTTGGCTTACGCAAATTTGATCACATTTCATCTTTCCGCTCCCAACTCAAATGGCTGCCCATTCGGCGTCGTAGAGACATTCATGTATTTTCCCTTCTATTTAACGTCCTTTTCTCTCCCTCTTCTCCCCCTTATCTCTCGGAGAGGTTTAAATTTTTAGCAGACGGCAGCGGGCACCGGCTCCGTTCCAGTGCAGATCTCTCTCTGGCTATCCCGCCACACAAACACCGATCCTATGACAAGTCTTTTACTGTGTACTCTGTCAAATTATGGAATTCCTTACCGTCTTCTCTTCGTAAGTGTCAATCGGTCGCATCGCTAAAGGCGAATTTAAAAAAGTTATGGCTTTCTGACGGAACTTGAAATCTAAAAGATGTATGCGGTTAGGTAGTTTTAGTATATATGTATTGTATCATATACAATATATTATATGTATTATATATTTTAAATATATATAGTTGTTTACATATTTGTTATATTTCATATCCCATACTTTGTATATAGGTACATAATTATAGTAGGATATAGGTTTACCTATCTTGTAGGATATTAAATATTTTATCTTTATGCCGTTTAGTACAGCTTTTATGTCTACCGTTCTCCAATTTTCCCTCAACTGCTCAAGGGTTAACTGGAAGAGATCCCTGAAAGGGATAAGTTCGCCTTTGTACTAATGATGTGTGTTCTTTCATGTTTTATGTTTCTTTTTGTACAATAAAGTATTTTACTACTACTACTACTACCATTCAAGATGGCGCTCAAACCGGAAGTCCTCGCGGCTTCGCGCCGCGATTCGCGCACGAGTCTGGAGCGGGCTTAATGACAGATCATAGATGGCAGGATCAAAGACGTGGTTTACGCGTGCGTCCGTGAGGGACAAAACATACGCAATGGGATACTACGTGACAAGGACAAACAATAATAGCGCTTTCGCTGCTACTCCTACTGAAATATACGTAAGACTATCCCATTCGGTCATTTCCCCCCGCCCCTCATGCCATGCCTGATCCAGTTATATATGTATACTACATTTATGATCTAATATTTTTAGGGTTCCGTACCTCAAAAGGAAAAAAACGGAACCCTTATAGGATCACTAGTGCGTCTGTCCGTTCGTCTGTCACAGGCATGGAATACCTATATAATAGGGACAAGACATAATGTTCTATACGTACAATTGCTTATAGAAATAGCACCCATTTTGACGGCACACACATAAATATATATCTGTCTCGTTTTTACTCAGCACTGTAACCCATAGCAAAAAAAGATGACAGTATTTCAGTACGTACATAAAGTGTTCCATGAAAATACGTAAATACCTAATGCGGCCGAAAATCCGCCATGTTTAGTTCCCCAAATGTCATTGTCTGTCAGTTCAGCCGGTACTTGTCCTGTCAAAAAGTCGTGGTGAAAATTAAAATTATTAATATCTTTCAATATTTTGCTTGTGATTGAAAATAATTGAAGCCAAATGTGAATAATTACGTCGCGAATATGCCAGTGTGTAGTGTATTAGGGTGCGGCATAAGAAAACCACCAAATCAGCCATCTTTAACCTTACACAGGTACGCTATCATTTACATGAAAAATATTGGTTATTGTTAATGTTCCTGGGAAATGTAAGGATGTTTCACATTATAAATAGCAAGGTTCTTCTGTGCAGTTATAGATCATGAAGTGATTGGATTTATTTAACTATATTTTTACGCTTAAATAATGTAAACATTTCAGCTAGGGTTGTACTTTATTTATCGACTTTGATATCGATATATTATGATTGCCTATTTATATTTTCTTATTTTATCATGCTACCCCGCTTCAAACCAACTAAATTGTCTTAATTTAATCATTAAATCATTTTTTATAGGTTACCAAGAAATGAACATAAAAAGAAAGTGTCTGGAGATGGAGATCCTGACCGACTCTCGGGAGCACTAGGGTAACTCGGGGCCGTGGGGTCGTTACTCCACAAGCTGCCCTGCGGGCTTTTTTATATCATTATTATATTTTTTTTATATAATTCGACATTAAGAGACCATATACTTACATATAGTTGTAATTTATAAAATGGTTAATGTATTGTTATTATTTTTGCTTGTATGTAAATTCAATGTTGACGTATAAAAATGCCCTTGTGGCCTATTTGCTGAATAAATGTTGAAGAAGTTGAAGAGCGGAAGTCATTCCTTATTTTTGTAATAAAAAAAATGTTCTGAGGGTGTTTTGTTTTTTTTTCACCCGTCGCTTAATAAGCTTGAATTTTGTATCGCTCTCACTTATAGATACGGCGCACCAAGGTCGAGGTGCAGTGCGGTAGTGTGTTACAGACTTTAGGGTTAGCAACACAACAAAATTGATTGTAATGGAGAGGTAAAGTCCAAGAAAAACACGTACACTTATTCTGACATCCAAAACAGATGGCGCTGTACTGCGCCATGTGTTTTGCGGTCACTAAGTTGTCAAACGTCAACTTTTGAAAATCAGAGTTACCGCAAAAATCGCAATATGTATTGAGTAGTACAGCGTCATCTCGTTTACCTGTCAAATTTGAAGCACGAAATTGTCCTAGACTCCACACATCTTACTCAATCAAAGTATCTTTTCACATAACAATATACTAATAAAGAATTTTTATTTATTTACTTACTTCCTATTAAAACATAAACTCCACAAATAATACATACTTAGTATTTTAAATAAAATGAGCCGAGAACGTTAAAAAGTTATCGATGTATCGATAAAACCTAGTAACAGTAAAAATCTTCTGGGCAGCACTAAAACCGCCATGTTTAGTTCTAAGATGACGTCACAGTGGCACGCATTATTCGTTGACGTTTCACTTCCATAGGTTTCATATTTCAGTGGTCACAGACCATTTTTTCCAAAAGTACTGGACCAATTAAGTTGAAATTTGGTACATATGTAAATTTGTGACCTAAAGACGGACATCTTACGTAAATAAATGAATTTTAAACATGGAGGCCACTTTTACGGGGTAAATGAAAAAAAAATGTTTTATACTTATATCATGTCGTGTTACATATCAAATGAAAGAGCTCATTATGAGAATCTCAAATATATTTTTAAAAATTGGGTAATATACGGAACCCGTGGAACGCGAGTCCGGTCCCACTTGGCCGGTTTTTAAATGATTATTTTTGATAAATTTTTATTGTAGAGTATTTTAGGAATATTTATTATGCAACTGTTGACAACCAATTATGAGCCTTGTAGCTTGAAATAAATGATTTTTTCTACTCGTCGACTGTAATTCTTGAATTAAGATTTCGTATACCAAACTGCATTTGGGTACTTTTAATGTATGGGCTTCCAATTCAACTATAATATTCATTTCGGTACAGTTTAGTCAACTATAATGAAATTGACCAATCACAGGTCGCCGCGGTCAAGAGGACGAAACAAAACCATAGCTCAAATGAATTATTTATTTTAGGTTGTATTGTAGGAACAATTGCGTCATAAGTCAGAAACGCGCGTGTGACACCCTTAATACAGGAACATCCATAGAGTACGAAAACCGCTTAGCGTTATTTGTTAGTCTCCATAGGCTACGGTGGCTAAAATCGAGAAAAAAACTGTTTAAAAATTACCAAGGAGGAAGTATCAGGGCCTCATGAGTTACGAGAAGGTGTCGTTGGCTAACTCGCCGGGCCGCGGCCAGGGAACGTACGAGTATGAAGGTATCGCGGCTGCTCGCGTATCTTAGCTGTATACTTTTGGTTTGTTTATCTTGATTCTAACTAGTTAAAAGATGGTTTAAAGTATTATTTTTGTTGACTCGTACAAAAAGTATTGTATTCAATAGTGATATAATCAAGCTTTTCATTCTCGTACCTTACTTAGGCAACTCAGCAAGCTTCGTTGCCTAAACACGGTACTCGATAGAAAAGCTCTGTATTATTTCACGATTGTATAAAATACTATTATATAATTTTTATTTTTATAGATAATAAAATAGTCACAGTCAGCTAAGAGCATATACTACCTACTAATAGACGTTAAGGTGTTTGTTCTCTTGAAGTCAACTACTGCCACTTCTTGTTCCTCGCTTTTGTACAAATGACATTAGTTAAAAAAAGACAACCATACTTTAGTTTCTACTCTAGACAAGACGTGGACGTTGGCACGAGGTTGGCGCAACATACTTATTCATAATTGGACTGCGTTATGGAATAACGATCTAAGCAACATAATCGAAAAAAAAGTTATCAATGCAGTACGGATTTGGTGGTTTCGTAGTCACCTAAACCCATAAACCCATATCAGTGGGGAGACTCCTCACTTCCGTCGAACTAGGCTCCGTTCGGCTCAGCATTGTTCCGAGCAATTATTAGGGTTGGCACCACTTGACTTCCTTTTGCGTGCACGACCACAGATAAGGGCTTGAATTTTGACAACCCTAAATAGCCGAAAGGGATAGTGCTATATATTAGAAAGAGATAGCACGATTCGACCCTGAACCGCTGTCAAACTTCGGGTTTGTAGAAAGTGTCCTTTCTGTACGGTAGTTTGTATTTGTACTATAAACTAGTAGTTCGCCCCGAACTGAGAACTCGCGGTTTGCCAAAAAATATATAGAGCGATTGACTTTTTTGCACCTACTTACTCGTATAGTTCGACATAAAATAGTAGAAAATAATTTTCAAGAAAACAAAACCGACTTCTATGGGGGCCGATGAAAGATTATTGTACATAGATGGTGCACAGATGGTATGTAGAAAAGGAGGTAAAACCACCCACTTTTCTAGTAGGTAGCATTTCGTTTCTGTAAGGGTCGCAGTTTTAGCCTCACGAACCCACTTCTCTGATAGCAGTTCGGTTCTGTGAGGATTGCAGTTCGAACCTAACCAAAACCACTTTTCTAGTCGCATTTCGTTTCTGTAAGGCTCGCAGTTCTAACCTAACCTAACCCACTTTTTTTCGGTTCTGTGAGGATCGCAGTTCAAATCTAACCTAACCCACTTAACGACGCGTGCGGAGCGGTGTACGGGGGTTTGAGCGGGAGGGGCTAGTAAGTTTGGCATCATTATACTTTATACCTACCTTTTATGGTAGATAATCATAGTGGTATATTTAGCTTAGGTATCAGTGGTTTTCTGGATCAAGGTCCGAGTCCGGGTCCGAGTCCGGGTCCGAGTCCGGGTCCGGGTCCAGTTCCGAGTCCAGGACCAGGTCCAGGTCGAGGTCCAAGTCTAGGTATTGGTCCAGGCCCAAGTCCAGGTCCAGGTCCGGGTTCAGGTCCAGGTAAGAGCCCGGATCAGGTCTGGCTCCAGGGCCAGGTCCGTCAAAATCGAAATTCGAAATCGCCAAACGTGTAGTCATTGAAGAGTTCTGTTCTGATCATCATCAGCGGTCCCACTTCATTAAATGCGACAGTTTTTAATGTAAATTCTTGATTTTCTGATAAAAAAACACAAATCTCTATACGCATGCCTTTAAGATTTGAGGAGTTCCCTCGATTCCTCATGGATACCATCATCAGACCTCGAGCTTGACAAAAATGTGGCTTAAAAATTTTACTTGCTTAACAAACATAACGAAGAGGACAAATCGCCAAACGTGAACTATGCGTCGTTGAAGAGTTCCGTTCTGATCATCATCAGCAGTTCCACTTCATCAAATGCGACAGTTTTTAATGAAAATGCTTGATTTTCTGATGAAAATACACTAATCTCTATACGCATGCCCTTAAGATTTGAGGAGTTCCCTCGATTCCTCGTGGATCCCATCATCAGAACTCGAGCTTGACAAAAATGTGTCTTAAAAACTTAACTTGCTTAGCAAGCATAACGAAGAGGACAAATCGCCAAACATGAACTATGCTTCGTTGAAAAGTTCCGTTCTGATCATCATCAGCAGTTCCACTTCATCAAATGTCACTTTTTTGAATGTATATGCTTGATTTGTTGAAAAAAACACATTAATCACTATATGTATGCCTTTAAGATTTGAGGAGTTCCTTCGATTCCTCATGGATCCCATCATCAGAACTGGGTTTTGTCAAAAACGGGACCAATCTGTATGCATAATTATACATACAATCAAAAAAATAATTTTCAAAATCGGTCCAGTAATGACGGAGGTATGGAGTAACAAACATAAAAAAAAATCACAATCGAATCTCCTCCTTTTGAGATTTGGAAGTCGGTTAATAAATAAATGAGGGCGCCACTTTCTACGTAGCTGTCATATTTTTGACGTAAAATGCTTATGGCAACAATTTATAGTCTGTCAAGCCATTTCCGTCAGTAGAAAAAAGCGGCTAGAAAATGTAGGCGAAAATTTGAATATCGCGCCTTTTTCTACTGACAAACTTGTTTGACCGACTATACTATGGAAATTTTAGAGTTCCGTTTTATTTAATTTCTGTCAACATCAGGATCCTGTTAAGCCCCTCCAGACTATGCGCGTGAATCGCGAGCGAAGCCGCGAACGCGAGTGCGGAGTCTATTTCGCTGTCTGCGAAAATCGACTCCACACTCGCGTTCGCGGCTTCGCGCCGCGATTCACGCATGAGTGTGGAGCGGGCCTTACATAAAGTTGCTAGCATCACGCGGGACAGGGGTTTTGTCAGGATTCTCAGTGAGTTGCTTCGTAACACTCTTCGTAACCGCTGCTTTCAGGTCCAACTCAATGCGGAAAAGAGTCGGTGGCAACGGCAAAAAAATGGTCTCTCCCAAGGAAGCGTACTGGCTCCGACCCTCTTCAACATCTATACAAACGACCAACCCTGCCCGCCAGAAAATGCCACGCCACCTGCTCCACGGCCATAACTCGCCACCTAGCCGCCTTAAAAGCCGCAAAAGTTTTGCTAGGTGTACCAGCCCCCTGCTGGGCGAGCACTCCGACGCTCGCTGTTCACTTTGGCGGAGCCGGTGCCCTCCACCAGACATATATGTACCAGTGTCGGAACAATTACCACCCGGCCACAAGGAACCATGGCCCACCTGGAAGGCGCTGAACAGGCTCAGGTCCCAGGTCGGCCGTTGTAAACAAAACATGGCCGTCTGGGGACTGCTTCGCGGCCATTCTACTCATTGCGCCTGCAACACAGCACCGCAAACCATGGCGCACCTGTTGGCATGCCCCGCGTGCCCGTACTCCTGCTCAGAATCTGACCTGAGGGACGCGACGGTCAGGGCTATCAGCACCGCTGCTTTCTGGGCATCCACTGTTTAGAGTTTTTAGAGGAACCTCGACACGAGAGAAGAATTTAATTTCTACTATTTTATTTTTAACTCAACTACACGTTTACCCAATTTCATTTAAATTAGAATAAATGTACTAAGTTCTTGAGTATCAAACTATCCTTTGATAGTTCAGCTTAAAAACATCGAAATGCCGAGACGTGCCCCTAGCCAGCCGCGTGTCCCAAGTCGAATGTAAGAACTTCGTTCGCTTCGCTCGCTCGTTCGATTATGCCCATATATAGTTTCGCCATGTCAGTCTGTTCGTCTGTCTGTCCGAGGCATTGCGACAGAACGGTAAAATAAAAACTATAAAAAATTTTTTTTAAGGGTACCTCCCATACAAAATGTTTTTTTTTTTGCTTTGACCCAATAGTGTGGGTATTGGGTGGTGGGTGGTGGGGGGGTTTTCGTTGGATGGGTATAGTTGGTCAAGCAAATCTTGTCAGTAGAAAACGGCGGAAAATTTGAAAAATGTAGGCGCGAAGGGTTATCGTCCCATAGAAAATTTGAATTTCGCGCGTTTTCTACTGACAAGATTTGCTAGGTCTTTCATAACGAATACGAATTCCCAAAAATCATTTTTGATAAAGTAAATATTTTCGGAAATATTTGTTCCAAAAGAAAAAAGGTACTTATAGTGTTTTTTTCTTGATTATACAATTTATAAACACTTTTACAGGTTCACTTCGCAGTTAAAATGTGAACTTTTAAGTACTTTAAAAATTCACTTATAACAACCAATTAAAATCATTCAAGCTCATTTTCTCAGATAAAGATAAAGATAAAGATAAAAAATCGTTTATTCAAGGCATATTACAATGCGCAATTACGGCAATCAGTTTCAACTGATTGCCGTAATTGGGATTGGTATTTGGCTGTAATGAGCCGGAATCTCTGAATTACCTAAGTAAGACATGTGAAGCGCTCTCGCTTGAGCCCTATTACCGATTTATACCTAAATAAAGTGACACTCTCGTAAACAAGCTTAAACAACTTCAAAAATTATGTTACATATATTTAAGGAAAGGTAGGCAAGAACGCCAGATTTTCCACGACAACATGGGCTCAAAGTTGTCGAAAAGTGTGTGATCGGAGTGTCGGCACATTTGCCAAGTTGGCTGCAACGGCAAGTCCCGCGGGTGTGATCGGCGCTCTTGCACGGTAAGAAATTGTGTGGATCGCATTCACTCTTCCTTATTTTACCCCAGACTGAAGCACGGCGAAAGCACTTAGTTTTACAGGTTACATGGCATTATTCGAGCTTCGTTAGCCTTCAGATGGATAAATTATGCAATGCAATTATTAATACACTTACCTAAAGGTCCGATGTTCTGCAGTATTAAGTATAGGCACATTAGATTATTGTATTTCTAACTACTTTACTAGGTACCTACCTAAGTACCTACTACCTACTGTTCATTTAGATCCCTTAAATCCAATAAGTTACTTCTCTAACTATAATGATTAGATATCAATTAGATAAATAAACTATGTAATACATAAGATTAAAATAATCCCCCATGATCCACAGTCAGCAGTACGCGTCGTTATCACAACTTGTTTGCCGAAGCCGAACCCGCGGCAAGAATTGCAAATGGCGATAATTCCAACTACACCGATAAATCAGCTACACACGCTAAACTTTTTTCCTCGAGGGTGCCTCCCGGTGCCCATTGTTGGTGATTGATCGTCTATACCTCAGGAGCATGTGTGAAAGAGTTGCATCTTGACATGAACGGAATCGTAGAATTTATTGTTTCTTAATTCTTGATCAATGAAACTTATTTTAGAGAACTATACGGTAGCCACGAACATAACTAACACCGTCCTAGCCGTATAACGGCTAGGACTAGCGGCCTGATTCGAACTTTAAGATATTTGTAGGTACCTACGACAAAAATTTGTTAAAGATACGATATGGATAACTCTACCTCCGTGTACCTACCTAAGTACAATACATGCCTAATGATTATCTGCACTCTGCACGCTCTGCACTATTGTACCGTACCGTAAATGTAATTGCGTTGTCGAATGTCATTTATTGTGTAATCCGGTTTCTTTGTTAGGATTCAATTTCTGCAATATAGTGTAAATTCCAGTTTGAAGCCCGATTATTATTGAGGTTGCCTTTGTTAAGTACAAAATTAATTTCATATCTTGTTATACCTGCATATCGGGATCCCTTTGTGTCGCATACACTTATTATTTCGAATATCGATAGTCAGAAATGGATATCGAACATATTAAACAACATACTGTGGTTATACAACATTCTATAACTGTGTGTAAATACCTATACCTAAACTATAACTTGTTAATCGAGATTCTAGTGAAACCTATCAAAACCACACACTATCACTGGGTGTTTGCGCCTTTATTCACACTGCAGCGATTTCCGACCTTTTCGAGTGTCAACATTAGGTTTGCAAATTATACTTATGATCTGTGGGTACCATCAACGGAACGGAAGACTTGGCGACATAGGAAAAACCTCTTATGCAGTCATGTCACAATATTTGCGATGTAACAATGACAAGTTTTAAAAACAATGTGGAATTAAGGTCCTCATTAGCTTTTTACCCAAGCAAACTTGCCTGAATCATACCATATAGCAAGGATAAGACACGACGTTGCATATTTCTTCGAATTTCAAGCTTCTAATTCATCAATAACAATAAAACTCGTCACCGTATTTGGCGTCAGTTGATTGGAAGTATTGCAGCATGTCGTGTGTGTAGTCACATAATGAGCTGGATAAAAAGTCGGTCGGTTCGAAGCATGATCGTTATTTTAAATAAAAAATGCGTATAACATCGTTTGTCCGCGTGTGATTCCCTTCAATTAATGCTATAAATGCTGTATTGTGTCCTAACGAGCTGTCTTAAATTACTTGGGGTTTATTCTCACTTTTTGCGTGCGTTTGTGTTCTTTTTATATCGACTCTTCTATTGTTATAATAGCTACTAATATCACGTGTTAAACAACATGGAAAAATTCTATTGAAGACTGTTATGAAATGGAAGTAAAATTGTCATCATAATGTTATTAGGCGTGCAAATGCAAAAATATTATTGTATCGAAACGCGCAGAGTGGAGTACTCGATATCCCAAGAGAGTAAATTTTTAAATTATGGCACTAGGGCATGTGAACCCATAGAAGATTATAATTGGGTACAAACGGAAAATAAGTACTAATTAGTACCTAAGTATACCTATACAAAATAATCAATAAAGTTGCCATTTGATACGAATGTACTTTGATACATTAGAAAAGAGTAGGTAATAGGTAACTGGTCTTTTTTGAGGCTGTCAACACACATTGTTACCTTACCCAAAAACGATATTTGCCAATTAAACAATTGTGATAATAGCCAACATATCGTTTTATCGCGTTATCGGGCCGCTGCAGCGTCGCATTTACATGAATAGCCCTCGGTGCGTAAGAAAAGCGATAAATTTGCGTTCGATGACGCCCTCGGGAGCCGGCGATTTATCGCTGTCGCTAATTGCTCTTAATTTATGTTCGTTACGGTACCAATCTACCTATACTATACAAAACATGTATCAACAGTCAATGCCGAAACTTGGTTGTCAAAGTTGGACAGGGAATTATCTGAAATTTATATCAATACTTAACTTCTTAAGTATAAATAGTATAATTGTGTTACGTATAGTGTGCATTGTACATTATAATCAGACTGCTCGAAGAGATGATAATTCTTACTTTCTGAAGGAACCGTTTATCCCTTCAAGTGGCGCCACCGAAAACGCGAAAAGTAGTTAAGTGGCGGGGCCCCGTTGGGTGGTCAGCGCAGATTAAGAAAATTTTACAAAATCGTCGATTTAAGCTTTTCTATGTTTGAAAGTATAATAAAAAAACATATTGTTAGAATCAGCGTTATATAGGCCATTTGAATATAGCAATTAAATTATTCTAATGTTTATATAGGTGAACCAGGATCTATTGAGGGTGCGCCATGTTACGGAAATTTGTTGGTACTAATTTCTAGCAATGGCAACAACTTTAATAATAGACAACATCTACCCTCTATGATAGTTGTCAATATTGACAATGTAAACATTGCTTTGTCTAGTTTCGTGTGAATTATTATTAGACTGCAATAATCATGCCGAAAGTTTTAGATTTTACAGAGAAAAAGTTGTAAATAGTGTATATAGTTATTTATTGGAAAAAAAACGTGCGGGAGAGAAATTTCTTCCATTAGAAAACATAACGAAATTACCACCTGAATTGACGGGTAAGTTTCAAACTTATGGACAAATGTCACTATAGTCAGGTCGTCACGATTTGGTTGATGTCTTGTAATAATTTGATTTGTGTATTAGGTGTATCGCATGCATCGGTATCACGGATTGCTAGCGAAGGGCGTAAGGGCGGAATTAAACGACCAAACCTAAAAAAAAGAAAACAAAAAAAGAAAATAGATTTGGATGATTTTGATTTATGTGTCATACGTCGTAAAATTCACGAATTTTATAGCGTAAAAACCGAAGAAATATCCAAACATCAAACTTCGCACTTATTAAAGTTGTCGGAATAAAACAAAAATCATCTGCCAATTTCCATTGTCCCCACTATACAAATTGTTGCTATATAAAATTCAAAACGAGCGCCCTCTTGACAATACTCCCAAAGTTCTGGTTTACCTATACATTCGGCCAGACGTAATCAAACTCCGGAAGAATGACAGTTTTCCAGCTTCCTTATTAAAAATGACTACCTACCACCATAAAACTAATTGATTAGTGGAGGTAATTGCTATTTAATTATCAAAGGAAGACTTTTATCTTTATGATTAAAACAATAAGAAAGAGCTAAGATACAATTTCTTTTACCTACAATACAACCTCTTAAAAAACGAGACTAACCTCGGACTAGGCGGTCGCTCCCGAATCAATGGTCCTCACCAACAAATTTTATACCAAATGTATTTTGTGTTTCTTATGGTATGCTATCCTTCTCTAACTCGCTACCTAATTTTAGGCACTAGAAGAGCGTAACTATACTTAAATGCGTTCAATTTGACCTCTAAATACGTCAACACCTCATTAACCACTCACTGGTGGATGGCAGTTTACTGGTTTTCGCATCGACCATTCACGGGTTGACCGCCACTTGAAGGGTTATGTAAGTAGTTACTAGTAAAACGAATGTTAATTATTTTTTCACGTAGACCACTAATTGTGTCTCAAAGAAGTGGAGTAGCATCATTGCACTGTTGACTGACACTGTTGCGGAAACCTCTCTAAATATGGTTGGTATTCACAGGAGTAGCTAAGCTACCAACCATATTTGAGAGTTTTCCTCAAGTAGACAATTACCTATTGTTATTATGTATGATAATTATGATATTATTACCTAATAAGTATTGGTACCAAATAGACTAAACATTTAAACAATAGTGTTAAAGAGACAATATTTTCATTAAGTACACGCTTTTTTAAATTGTATTGTATAGTAGGTACAGACCGTAATTGTGTAGGTAGTCATTAGATAGATATCGTTAACAAAAAACCTTGTAACCATCTATAAAATGAATATTATATTAATATTCTTTTACAATTAATTCAGTGTTTTTCCTACCTCAATTGAGGTAACAGAAACTCAAAAGTATTGTCCCATCCGTTGCTATAAACAATTCGATCTAGGCCACAATTAGTTATGAAACCCCTTTTCCGCCATAGCGCCACTACGAAGTTTATGTTTCTTCATTACCATGCTTCCGGACCACTTCCAAATCAATTTACGGCTCCGCGGAAAATGCATGGCAGCCGAGTCAGCGACAAACTTCATTGTCGAAGACATTATATGATATATTATACATATTTAGGTACATACAAGATATACATATACAGTGATACTACTAAACGAAATGAATACATTACGATACATTATATGTATATACGACGCGAGAGGTGTACATATTACACCTAGCACATCCTCTACACTCTACACCACCACCTGATCATCCGAGTGAAAACCCTACTCGAGTGCAAAATCGTTTACGTTATGATTACCATACACGGAGGAATGCTCAATGACACACACGTACGAAATAACAATCGCTACATTGCAGCCACGCGAGTCGCTCTGCTTTTAATAATCGATTTAATTGAGCCAATGAACAATTTAATTAAAATTCTAAAGACACGACTCACGATCGTGGGATGCGGAGCAGTGGCGGGGAAAGTGGGAATTGAGGGGTTTCAATAATGACTGGAAATAATGATATCGGGACTAACGTAATTATAACTGTATGTATATGTAAATATTTATGCTGTTATACATTTTAGGAAGGAAGAGAACAATTGTAATTTATTAAAGTAATGTGCAAAAATTTCTCAAACAAGCCTAATTGTTCGAGATTTTTTTATTAACTCGTTTATAAATACATACATCGAGTTTACACGGCATTTAAATATAAATGGTTGCGGTATATGTTCAGATTTGTCAGTTTCTAAGATAAATTGTGGTTTTTAAACAATCATTCGCTAGGCCACCTAAGTAAGTACGAGAATATCGGATTTGTTAGGTCTCAATTACAGTGTCACAACCAGGAGGCTTATTCCGAACGCAATAACAGGTTATGAATTTGATCTGGATTTGTTATAAATATGATCTGTCAATGTCAAAAGTGATATTCCTTCAACTAGATGCGTAAACTTTCAAGTTATGTTTCTTACACCTCCAGGTAAATGAGCATAGGTATTCCTATTTCCTGATTTTCTTTCAAATGTAACCAATATTGATTGGACTCGGTTACGGTTATTTCTATTGTAGGTTCCGAAATGGACCGCGAGACACATTGCGACATTCTATTCATACATGCTATCTTGTCCAGCGTGCCCGCACGCCTAGCCAGGATGCTAATCGTTTGGGCTACGACAACGAATTGCTTTCTGTCTCTCTATCACTCTCATATTACTCCGATAAGGAGATAGAGAGAGAGATAGTTTCGATGTCGTTTGGCATCTTGGCTAGACACCCAGGACGTAGTACGTAATGCGATGCGACAGACAGGGCGGTAAATCTCCCTACCTTCTGGTCCCGCACAGTCTGAAATCAACACGAGAAGAAAAATAAGAATTGTAGATTTAGACACTTCCAATAAAGATCAACTGCCTTTATTGCCATCGCCAGCGCCTTGTCTAAAAATATGCGATTATTAAAATGTCGGGAGTACAAATGAGCGCGGGGGCGCGCGCGCTATGCAGGTATGTATTTACGGGTTATTGGGGGTCGGCGCGAGGCACACCATTCCACCTGTGTTATTGTTTGGGCACTGATCTGCCTCATAAGAACTTAATTAAGTACTAGTACAATATGAGCGAAAGTGTTTCGAAGAATCTTGGGAGGTAGTGGAGATACACGGTATTTTTATTTTATTCTGATGTTTTTATTTTACTTATTTATGTATTTATTATTTTATTCTGATTTGAATAACAGGTTATGACTTTGGTGCCGCGAGCAACGTCAAATATTGTATTGCCACATAGAATTTTATTGTAGCCAATCCCAATTTGTTTATAGCAGGAAATTATGTATGGTAATATTTACTTACATCTATGATGGTAATACTTATTGGTAACTACACCTTATAAAACAAAGTCCTCCGCCGTGTCTTGTTTGTATGTTCGCGATAAACTCAAAAACTACTAAACGGATTTTCACGCGGTTTTCACCTATCAATAGAGTGATTCTTGAGGAAGGTTTAGGTGTATAATTTGTTAACCCGTGCGAAGCCGGGGCGGGTCGCTACTGTCGCTAGTTGGTAATATGCAGGTGGGGTATATTTATAGAGAAGGTTTAATTGGCAGTGATAACGTGAATATGTGTTAAATAAGTGTGGCTTATTATTAACCGGGCAACTAAAATATTAAACAGGAACTTTCATTGGGCATATAATAATATAATTTGGCTGTGCATTAATATTTTAGCGCCAAAAAAAATATTTTAGGCTCAAATATAAGCATCATATTATTAAAAAAACTGGCAGCAAAATCAACCCACCTAAAAAAATTATAGGGAACTTATAAAGTGATAAGTTGGCGTCTAAAATAATAAATTGGCAACTAATATTGTAAAGCGATCATAAAAGTTAGTTGTCATCTAGTTGTTCACACCTAAGTAATCAACTAATCATAACTGAGCATATCGTTTCAGCTAGGTAGTATTTTAACACGAAATCAGTTAAATTTAATGAATATTGGTCACTTTTTACACAAACCACCTCAAATTAATTTACCAATACGCAATGGTCAGTATACTTATAGTCGAAATTTCTAATCATGAAACGCCTAATGGCCATTATACCATTAGATCTTTAAATTTTTAATTACTAATTTCAATAGTTATTACCGTGTTCTGCTAGAGTCAAGAGTTCAAGAAAATAAAACGACTAAAAGTACATAAAATAACCCTTACACAAGAAAAATATTAGAGACTAGAGGCGGAACTTGAAGTAAAGTTGACAGATGGATATGCTAGAGGACAGTAGTCCCGTAATTTTACACGTGATTTTAACGACAGAGTAGGTGTATATCGGACGATACAGTAAGGTATACGCACGCGAGCGAAAGCGAAGCGGCCTGCCTGGCTAGAGCGCCACTCACCGTGGTCTTCTTCAGACTCCTGAGGAAGACCGCGTGCCGTTTATAACCTCAATGCGTTGCGAGACTTTCGCGAATGATTCGATTTTTTTCGGGAAGGCATGGAAATGTGTATAAAATGCGAGTTCCAAATCGTTTGACTCCGCAAACGACCAGTGCCGGATTAAGATATTTTGATGCCCTAAGCATTTCTAGACCATGGTGCCCCCTCTCCCTAGGGTCATCAAGATTACATTGAATTTTTTTGGTAAATTGAGTGACGTTCATTGCCGCATTACAGCTGAGAATGGAAATCAGTCACATCATTTTATCACGAAAATTGACAGTGCCGCAGCAGTAACTTTGCAACAGAGTACCTAATGTTGCTGTAGTCGCCATATCTTAGAATGTAATTGAAAACGCGAGCGGAGCGAGCGCGAAAATTTTTCGATATAAAAACGCAATTTGATAGACAGTTGTACATTTTTACTTTTTAGTATGGAAATCAGTCACATAATTTTATCACGAAAATTGACAGTGCTGCAGCAGTAATGTAGCAATAGAGTAATGCTGCTGCAGTCGCCACCCGGAAGTCACCTTTGTCATATCTTAGAAAGTAATTGAAAACGCGAGCGAAGTGAGCGCGAAAATTTTTCGATATAAAAAACGCAATTTGATAGACAGTTGTACATTTTTACTTTTAGTATGGAAATCAGACACATCATTTTATCACGAAAATTGACAGTGCTGCAGCAGTAACATTGCAACAGAATAATGCTGCTGCAGTCGTCACCGGAATGTCACCTTTATCATATCTTAGAAAGTAATTGATGAGATCCGATAATCGACGATGGCGGAGAAATCCAAACCACCGTATACTATAGGTAATAGTTAGTAATCAATGAAATATGCCGCACGCCTGTTCTTATTTTAATTCTATGAATGTTAATATTCTGAACTTTTCGGGGGGGGGGGGGGGGGGGTTTGAACCCCCAAAACCCCCCCCTGGCTACGCCCGTGACTCATATTGATATATTTTAAGGCTCCGTTTTTGTTGCCAAACTATTAATTTTAGTAGCCATTTCTATTTTTTAACTACCCAAATTCGATTAATAAGTTGACCGGTTAAATACGTGCCAATAAGTGTCAGTCATGTGGAGCTTTTTCGAGGTCTAAAATATACTAAGAGTCGTCTTTATAATTTTTATATTCCGTGTTACTTACTTGAGAAAAAGACTAAATGTATTAAGTTTGTCACTAGTAGTAACGTAAGGCATGTGCAAACAAGTGTCATTGTGAAGGATGAGGAATTGGAATTAGTTGATAGTACAGTTTTTCTTGGTATAACCAAAGAGAATAGATAGTGTAGAGGGGTACTGTCATAGTAAATTTTGTAGTCACAGTAAATTTACTGCCATCTATCGACACACGACTAAAACTCAAAATGAAAACGTATAAAATTATCAAAAAATGTATTTATATGGATAAACGATTTTATTATTTTTATATCATTTTGACCCATGTTCATTCACTGATATCTATATGTTAAAATTGTTAAATATGAAACGGTGTTGTCACGCCATCTAGCTGAGCATAGGCCAAAGGTGTGTGCGCCATCTATCCGAGAATGACATTTTCTTGATTTCCGAGGCACGTTTTTTCCTTAGACTTTATTCATCTTATACGAAGTTACATATGTCTTTGGTATAACTTTAGATTCTAAACTCCAGTGGGGTCCCCATATTGCTACTCTTTCGAATAGACTGAGCTCTGCAGCTTTTGCAGTGAGCAACAGCTCGATTAGTATATTTTAGTTACTTCCATAGCATTATGGCATATGGTATTTTACTGTGGGGCGGTGCTTCAGAGATAAATACCATTTTTGTTCTGCAGAAGAGGGCTATTCGAGCAATGTACAAAATGAACCATAGATACTCACTATGTCTTTGGTATAACTTTAGATTCTAAACTCCAGTGGGGTCCCCATATTGCTACTCTTTCGAATAGACTGAGCTCTGCAGCTTTTGCAGTGAGCAACAGCTCGATTAGTATATTTTAGTTACTTCCATAGCATTATGGCATATGGTATTTTACTGTGGGGCGGTGCTTCAGAGATAAATACCATTTTTGTTCTGCAGAAGAGGGCTATTCGAGCAATGTACAAAATGAACCATAGATACTCACTTAGAGATAAATTTAAGGAAATTGACATAATGACAGTGCACTGTCAATACATTTACGAGAATATTCTGTATGTACATAAAAATATTGTACATTTTAGGAAAAATGGTGAAATTCATAATATTAATACTAGAAATAAACATAAGCTCGCAGTGCCCTTCACTCGGCTCCATAAAATTAAAAAATCATTCATGGGTAATTGTGTAAGATTTTATAATAAACTTCCAAACCATATCTTACTGAATTATCTATTAATAAATTTAAGAATTATGTAAAGCGTAAACTTATTTCTAAAGCTTATTATACCACACAAGACTACATGAATGATATTACAACGTGGGATTAATTGTTATTCGAAATGATTATTTATTTATTAGGTATATTTGATTATTGATGAGGAAATGGATATTCCGATGTAATACTATCTACTTCTTTTGTTACTTATGCTTTTTTTTGACATTTAGATTTTATTCTAGAAATTCTAGACTAGTATTTTTTTATACAATCTTTTTAATGTTTGACGATCCTTTTGTGAAATTCTTAGTGTTAAATTTGATATGTATAATAATCCAATTTTATTATGGAATAATATTAACATCAATAAATTGCTCTGATAATTAGATTAAGATTAATTACGATTCATAAGAGCTTGTTGCTAGGCCTACATGAATAAAGTATATTTTGATTTTTGTTTTTTTTTTACCGTACGGAACACTACAAAATCGGTCAAGTACGTATCTGGCCATGCTCTTGTGCCCTACACACCTGACCTGTCTATAATAGTCTATATAGTTTTAACACATTTAGTTCAGTGTCAGCGCAAGAGCGCAGTCAGTAACAAAAAGGGAGTGCTCCCGGTACTGGTTTTCTATACAAATACAGTACCGGAACCGGGAATTCCCGGTTCTCGCCATACAAACTCAGTGCCGGGAGCATTCCCTAGTAACAAACCCGTATGTAGCGAAAAGCGCCTACGAACAGAGAATCCGCCTAGCGGGTCGCTGGCAGTGAATACATTAATGTAAGGACTAAATGGGTAACACAAGCAGAAATCCTCATGCAATCTTGACACTGTTACACAGTCGCAACAACGGATTTAACACCCGGATAAGCTATCAATCAATCAAATTTATTTGCTATGCAGTTATACCTACATTACCTACACAATACTGCCCCGAAAACAATTATGAACCTAACTTGGCAATGCGCTAAGGTATTTTCAATTAAAATTGAAAATGAATGGGTATAGAGGAGAGGTACCTTTATTAGTGCTTAATTAAATTACTCACAGGTACAGGAATATTTAGACATGTAAAAATGTATACCTATAGGCATCGCTCAAATTTTATAAGACTGTTACTCACTGCCAAAAGTCGAACTTTATTGAATGCGGCCAATTAGCTTCCAAAACGCAACTGACTTTTTACGATTATGATAGCGGTTTTAAAATGTCGTTTCAATCCTGAAGGATAAAGAATTTTAAGACAACATCTTAAGGGCTATATTCCTCTGACTAACCGTTGCTTACTGCGTAGCCTAAAGATTATATGGCTATAAATTGTGATTTAGGTAAGTCGTGTCTCGCTGATGTGACCAGTAAAGTTGTGGGGTAGATATCAGCGGCCGCGTGGCCGGCGCGTGCGGCGGTCCTCGGTAATGGATAGATCTCGGGTATGTGTGACCATGTTTGATCGTCTTTGGCTAGGCAATCAACGGAGCATTCAATATTGTATTCGATTCGTAGAAATAGTCATATCATATATTATGTTAAGCCAAAAAATACGGTTTTACTCACGTAATTTTAGTCACTCGCATGACATGTTTCGGATAAAGATACGATAAAGATAGTTTATTATTCAAGTAGGCATATTACAATGCGCTTATGAACGTCAAAAAAAGGTATACCGGCTCCAACCCTACACCTCTGCCTCGAGAAGATTTAAGGAGAGACGTTCCTCCATTTTCAAGCACTAACACTAACAGTGCATGTCAGTGGGAGTGATGAGTTTTGGCTTAAGTTAGTATGACCAAAGATCTAAGTATTGAGTGTAAAAGATAAATAAAGTCTAAAAAAACCTGCCTCGAAAAATAAAGAAAAGTTTAATGCTCGAATAGATGGCGACACCGTTGGATATATGTATAAAAATATCAGTAAAAGGACATGGTAATGGGTCAAATATGTATTGTCATTCTAAAAGTTTTAGTTCTGCGTCGAAAGATAGTTTAGAGGTTTTTTTAGTTGACTACAAAAATTTAGTTGACGATAAATTTAGTTGAGAACTTACTCTGGATTACTTCTCCTAATAGAGATTAATCTCTACAGTTCGCGTTGAAAAGTATGTTTCTATTACAGTCTAATTATTCTACATATACTTTTAACGTGTAGTCTGATCCGCTACTTTCGGTGCTGACTGTACCAACGCTTGATCGTTTTTATAATGTTAGCCACAAAATTCAACAGAGTACCTAATCCTGAGAGTGTATGCTCGTGGGCACCGATCTGGCACGTGCCAACTTATCTGCGGGCTCGGGCATGACCGGGACGCAGACTGGACGCAAGCGGCGCATCGAGCGATAAATCAAGGCAGTTCATACATTTAACTGAGCGCAATGTATGGAGCGCCTTGATTGGCCGCGATTCGCTTGCGTCCAGTCCGCGTCCTAACGGGCACAGACACTGAGCGCTGTACTAATGCGTCTAATGACCGATGCTTTTGATAACATAAAGCAGGCCACTGACGAGCCTTCCAAATGGATGCCGTTACAATGGATTCATCCAAATGGACGGCATCCTAATATTAAACATTGTACGTTTTTGACATTCACGGACCGATTTTGGATTGCAGCCACGCTATTTGGACTGTTGGAAGGCTCGTCAGTGGCCACCTTTACACTAGCCTTGTGGAATTAGGAGAATGAACATAGAAAGAGGGTAGAGTCCGCTTATCCTGTTCCAAAACTTGCCAAGACAGATGCAATTGTATATTAAAGAGGACGACAAACATAGTCCCCCATTTTCCTCTCTGGATATTGACATCATGGAAAATACTATTAGAAGTATTAGAACAAATTAAATTATTTTCAGAAAATATTTATTTATTTCAGATCATGGAAAATATTTTTATAAAATTAGATGTTTATAACAAGCTTTTATTTAACTCATCCTGTTAGTATCAGGACTTGTCCAGTTAGTGTGGGTCATATCATGGCAGCTAAATTTAACCCACTTCTCGATTTCCGATTGAGCTGAAATTTAACAGTTTTCAGTTGATCATTTTTTGTTTTTAATAAACCTTAATGTTAGCTGCGAAATGTTGAGAGTGATCCACGTAGTGTATCCATGCGGTTGCCAATCTAGACTAGACAAAAAAATTCAAAATCGCTCTCCTTCTTGATGCGACTGGCAAATCATAATATGTTTTGGCAACCGGGTTTTTTAACCTAATTAAACCCCGCTGAATCCGAATTTGCCGGTTGCTCGATCCAAATCTTGACCGGAAGTGAGATATTTGATATAAAAGGTCCCTTTTTTTAGTTTTTCGTAAATAACTCTTAAACGGTGGCGCATAGCAAAAAATGTTCTTAATACATAAGTAATCTGCATAAAATTACCTACAAGAAAGATCCCGTACAATCTTTCGCTAGGATCAATATTCAAAGAGATATTAACGCGGGAAATTTAATTATAATCACTTCTAAGGTCTCTTTTTTAGTTTTTCGTAAATAACTCGTAAACGGTGGCCAATATAAAAAAAAATGTTGTTAAACGTTAATAATCTACACAAAATTTTCTATAAAAAAGATTCAGTACACTTTTCGCAGGGATCAATATTTAAAAAGATAATAAAGAGGGAAAGTTAAGTATAATAAATTCTAAGGTTCCTTGTTTTTATTTTTTCGTTAATTATTTGAAAAGTATGACTCAAAAGTATAAATAATAAACGTAAAATTTCCTACAAGAAAAATGTAGAACACTTTTCGCTAGGATCAATATTTAAAAAGACAAAGCAGCGGGTAAGTTAATTATAATCAATTTTAAAGTCCCTTTATAGTTTTTTGTAAATAACTCGTAAACGGTGTCCCATAGCAAAATAGGTTTTTATGAATAAATAATCTACATAAAAATTTCAGCAAAAAACATCTTGAACAATTTTCTCTAGGATCAATATTCAAAACGATATTAAAAGGAATAAAGTTAATCACAATCAATTCACAGGTCACTTTTTTAGGTTTTCGTAAATAACTCGTAAACGGTGCCCCGTTGCAAAAAAATATTATACATAAATATTGAACATAAAATTACCCACAAAAAAGGTTCTGTACACTTTTTCGCTACGATCAATATTTAATGAGGTATTAAAGGGGATAAGTTAATTACAATCAATTTCCAGGTCTCTATTTTAAGGTTTTCGTAAATTACTCGTAAACGGTGGCCCATAGCAAAAAACTTCTTAATGTTCATTTACCCCCCTGGCTTATTCAGCGGATTATATTTCGCATTATATTTCGCAGGCGGATTCAGCGAGGTCTAATTAGGTTAAAAAACCCGGTTGCCAAAAAGTAATATGATTTGCCAGTCGAAATCGATTTTTACAAAAATATGACCAGTCTAATTACTGCACGACGGACGAGAAGTGCACTAATGTGCCTAATGAGAGTAATGAGCAGCGCTTTTAATAGCACTCGTCTTGTGGAATTAGGCGAGTGAACAAAAGGAGTAGAGTCCGTTTTACCTCTAGCCGACTAAAAATAAAAACTTGCCAGATATTTGCAATTTTGATTTTAAAAAAGGTAGATTCAAAATACAATAGAATGGAAGGCTTCGTTACTAATGCTATGAATCCTGGAGACGCCTGACAGCTGCATATAATTACCGCCGCAATTAACATAGTTATAGTAAACAAACATTATCAATTTATCAGATAATACTTATTCTAAATTAGCAAAATGACTTACTAATTCATATTATTCTCTCCCTCGCAATACATTACTGTCATTCTCACGGCACTTACCCACCAGTAACATTGCTATAATCCTTATTTATTCTAACCGCTAAATAAAACCAACGCCAAACTTAATGGAGTGTAATCCCGATTTGGTGTTAACACCCCATGGGTAGGAAATCATAATGGGGCTTATAGTTTCCGATTTGTGATAGTGGTCTAAGGGCTTAGCCATAGACTGTATACAGCCACGAACGCAAGTGTCGTTACCTGGATGCTGCTTGAAACATCTGACATAGATGAAAAGGCCCATTATCATGCAGACACAGCACTACGAAGTGTTTACAAAGAACTCGAGGTCACCACACATGGGTGCAATTTTACCTATAAAGTATGTACTACGATTTGAGAACCGCAACCGAGATGTATAGATGGTCAAGCAAATCTTGTCAGTAGAAAAAGGCGCGAAATTCAAATTTTCTATGGGACGATATCCTTTCGCGCCTACATTTTTCAAATTTGCCGACTTTTTCTACTGACAAGATCTGCTTGACCCAGTATATATTACACCATTTCATGCTATAACAGTCCAGTTACAAGTTAAGAACTTAATACTAACACAACTATCCTCCAATCCAAATTACAGACAGACTAATTAAATTCTCTCTGAGCGGACGACGCATTTACAAAGAGCAAATAATTCTTATTAGCCAAATCTTAATTATCTCGAGGTCTAGATGCAAACAAAATATTAAGTCCCGATCTCGGTGGAACATTAATCTAAGATCGCACTTATCATTTAATTAGATCCGTGTCGAGCGCCCTTGTGACTTCAATTTTATTTTATAACGTCATACACACGTTCCTACGTTTCCCCTGCTTACTATAATGCAAATTAATGTTACTTTTGCAAGCGCATATCTAGTCTCTATCTGCTGTGGTAAGGTCGTCGTTGATACCACGCGATAAAGATTTAATTTCTATAACAGAGAAACGGAACTACAATTACTTCAAAAGTAACTCCTCCAGGACCTAAACAATAATAAAGTTACTGTTGTGAAAATAGTAAATAAAAGTATAGTGAGTTATGCCTTTGGATATAAGGACGAATTTGGAATGAATTCTGATTTTGAAACAGCAAAATGTGCATCATTGTTTGGCGCGCGTCCCTACTGTTACGGTGGTCGTGCTCTATTCGCTACTGCCCAGTTGATGTGTGCAAATTACTAGGGTTGTCACTTTACTGTACTATTTATTTATAAATTAAGACTTAAAATATATTGTCTGGTGGTAAAGTCCTGCCGACGTAGAACCGATACGAAGCTATTTATTTTTTAACAAATATTTATTCTATTGCTACGGAATAAAATAACACGATCAGTACCAAAATAAATTAATACTGCCTAATATTTATAAACTCATTTTACGGAGAAAATAATATTTAATCAAAACTCGAAACTCGCTTTGTCCATGTTTGCAAGAAAGGTGTCGATTTTTTTTTCATAGAGCTGTATATTGTTTTATATTGTGACATACTGGCTGAAAACACGTATTCAGTCTACTAAAAGGTTGAACGGAATAAATAAAATGAAAATCATAAAGTTGTTAGGTACCTTTAACCAAATTTTTACCAGACATCACTCGGCCCTCGGCCTCATACAGACACCAACACTGTTAACTGTGTCCATCGGTGAACCTTATTATAAAAGGGATAAGGTCCACCGATGGACAGTTAAGAGTGTGGGCGATGGTACGGCGGCAGGTCAAAATATATATATTGAAAGGATGTAGCCACTTATCGGCAATTGTAAAAAAACCTTTGACATAGGACAGAAATTTAATTAGACGATAATGTCATTTGCTAGCTTGTGTCCCTCTAAGTGCATCAAATAACCGAACTAGCAGCAACCCTACCAGTTCAAACTGCATTAAAGTCTTGCGCATCCCCGGCATATAAAGCCCCAAACTTAATCACGTCCCTCGATATTAAACAGAAAGAGCGTTTTTATACACAACTCATTACACACCGTGATTCCCACGATATCAGACGTTTTTTAAACTAGCTCCAACATAGAGTGACTTAACTATATTTGTGCTTTAATAGACATGCGTTTTTTATGAATGCGTGCATTATTTTCACAATTAGTAATGTGTTCACGCTGCATAATTTCTTCGTTCCATTTTTGGATTGAATGAACGCGGTATTGTGTCGGTTACAAAGATCGAAACGCGCATTTACTTTATCTTTTGCTTGTTAATTTAGGGGTTAGGATATGCTTGGAATGTTAATTTTTATCTAACAGGGTTGGGTTAGATAGCCAGTTTTATCTATCAGGGTTTTAAGTATTTACAGTTTACACAAATATCAAATTGCAATGTGTGTGTCTGGGTTTACAATAATTGTAATTAAGTAGGTAGAAATATTAGCTCAGTATCCATTTATTAAGTGAGTAACTTAGTATATATGTTAAAAAAAAATGACAATAAATGTAAATCATTTGATCATCAAAAGTCGGTAAAGATAAGCTTAGCTAATACGTGCTAATACCATTAAGTCTAAAAAACTAATACGAGTAGTAAGTTTAAGCAAAAATTAGAGAAGAGCATAACTTGGGCACAAATTGGAATACAAAAGCCGCATCACCATACAAACAGGCGGAACGGACCAACTGCCGCCAGAGCGTTTAAAAATTACCTCTCCGTAAAAACTGGAGTTTAAACTGTATTTAAATTTGCATCAGCGGTAGCGATGCAGATGAGTGACGTCACGTGTTGCCCGTGGGGGCCTAATTGACGTCTCCCTGTGGAGGTTCTGTTTTTTAAATTATATTTTAATTTTCCTTACCTGTACCTGTACTGCTGGAATTTATGAGGTAAGTACCTAACTATTATTTTCCCAAATGATTTAAGGCGACACGGTGGCGTGGTGAGTTTTCCTTTCTATACAAACGTAGGTCTCATTTTCCTCTCTGGATATTAACATTATTAAAAATATTTTGACACAGTTTGATGTATAATTATTAACCACACCTATGCCCCTTGGCTTGTTTATTTTTCGATTTTTTGATAATTATAAGAGTTAGTGACTTTTCTTCAAACAAAAAACGTAACTTCTGACACTGCATATCTAATCCATATCGTATGTAGTTGTAATATTTGACGTATTTTAAAGTTCGAATCGGGCCGGCAGCAGTCTCATCCGAGTCACCGAATGTCACCTTGTAATGTTTAAAATACTTAATTATATTTGTTTATACATAGGTTATGCTGCACTGACAGAGAAAAGATTAGTGTAACATTTTTTCATAGGAATTTTCCTATCCTTCTTTATCAGTCTCAATCACAAGCACCCCCGGTACCCCGGTGGCTACACTGACGTGCACCTAATCAAGGCCGGCTAAACACGTATTTGTCTAGGAGGCCGGCGGGGACCGATCTTAGAATCAATTTCCATTTATTCGCGGCTTATCCGCGCTCGTGCGTGCCCGCGCCTGCTGCAAAATGTACTGTTGTGATCGCAGAGCAGTGCGCGCAACAGAGAAGTTCAAATAATTTATTAGTATTACCCAGATTGAAGAAAAGCAGAGATTCTTTTTGTTTATTATGTCCCGTCAAAAACTACTAATTTTGTGTTCCGTTCTCGATTACTTCCTACACCAAAATTAATTATATCTTAATACCTTTCGCTATGCGGGCAATAAACAGCTACATATAACAGAAGAGAAATAAATTCGAATTTGGTCTGAAGTAGATGTCCTCGACCCCGTAGAATCTAGCGGTGCGGTTGTCAAAAATTGACGTTAGACAACTCAGTTTGCTTTTATAGCATACAAAGGCCGCGCAACGATATTAATAAGCCACTTTTGTTCATTACCCGACTAATTTACACTTATACACAAGATAATGAAGCAATATTGACACTGACAGTGGCAATCTGCTTGTCCCCGGAGTGTTTTATTTTTCTGCCACGGCGCACGCTCCAAACCTTTACTAGTGTTATTCAGATTAGGAGCAGCGTCATTGTTGAAATGTTACTGCTGCAGCGTTAAAATATGTGACCGATTAAACGTTCCATTTGTGGCAGCAATTCTGTAACGACTGTAATATAATTTATCAAGGAAATTGACAGTGACATCGCTTGTGTCAACTCGGTACTAGCAACGCTGAAACAGAAATCAGAATGTCACCTTTAGTACCAACATGGTGCTTGCACACACCTAACTAATAAATTGAATGTGATGTGAATAATATGAATAGTAATTGTTAGCGACACTTGCAATTTCTAAACAAAAGTTTCGCTCCAAGTGAAAATAATGAAGCGTGTCTCTGAACTCATTTTTATACTCTGTGCTAACGTATGGCCACGAGGCGCCCGAATAGTCTTAGTCAGTACGGCCACAAAATCTTTACAAATGCGGGGCGTTATCGCCAGGCCGACTGACCGCCTCAGCTTGAAAAATACCGGATTTATTTAATTTTATGACCCCGCGGCGTGCTGAATGGCCGATCGGACGGGGGTAGTTATGTTCATTTGTTTCTTTGTGACTCATTTTGTTTCGTTTAGGGTTCCATAACTCCTGAAATCCCTCTACTTTATTTTGTACAAAAATGTAAGAGTTTGCAGCTATGAATAGATAGACGTGACGTAATAGTCTGACGTATGACGATAGAATTTACGCTTATGATAAAATAGTACTCACGGATCTGAAACTTTTAAGTCTGGTAAAAACAAAATTAAAAAAATAAACGTAATGCATCCAGTGCGTTGATAGGTAAATAAATTCGTTCAATACTTATGTGGTATTATTGAATAGGCACATATTATTATCAACGTAAAAATATGAATAGTGTTTAAATGTACAAAAAACTGCCTAAATCATCGTCAATGAATCTTAACAAACAACGTCATTATAATGACTTAAAATTATCTTTTATCAAAAATGTATCGAAAAAACTGACTTAGTTAACGATTTCGTCGCTGTTAAAAGAATCAGGGGGTTATTCTCAGAGCGCTCGACTGTTTATCGACTAATTTGGAGATTAGTATAATGCAGATACCCCTGTTTACATTTCCCAGGCCCTGTTAGGGGCCGATCTCGTTATTTAAATCCCCATAGATAATTTCACGATTTGTCACGTTGAGAACTAATTTGTTTTGCACGAATTCTTAGGAAATAAGTGTGTCGGACATTTTATAGATCGTTCTTAGGTAAGTACAATAGCGTATCAGACTACGCGTCAAAAGTATACTTTGATAGTTTAACTAAAAAGAGATAATATGTCTACATAGGTACCTATAAAGAACAATTAAACTGTTGCAGATACTTTTGAACGCGAACTGTTAAGGTAGAGGTATCTATTTAGAAAAGTATTTAAGGGTGGCAGATAGTTTTGGCTCATTGTTTCATACGCTCTATTATTGAAGCTGAATGTAGTTTTTTTATGCGATTGTCAGTAAATGAGCAGACGAGCCGCCTGATGGGAAGCGGTCACCGTCGCCCATGGACAATAAGCAACATCAGAAGAACCACTTAAGCATTACCGACCCTTAAGAAACCTGAATAACCGCTTCTTGAAGAATTCCATGTCGTAGCGCAAAGGAATACCTCGGGAGGTAAATCATTCCATATTCTGTACTTTCTGAGAAGTCCTCTGAGACGATGGCACCAATTTAAAAAGGTCTTCGGAGCATACCCCATTGTACAGATGGTAAAAAATGCATAGAGAGTCAACGTCTCTCCGAAGGCTAGGAGGTTCTCAGCCGCCAGTAAGTTAGTTCGGGATCGCCGACAATACGAACTGCCCTCCGTTGGATGGAGTCAAGAGGGAGGAGCTGGTATTGTGGAGCGCCAGATCAGAGATGAGAAGGTCCATATGAGGTCGACCCTGTATTTAAAAGTAAAATCATAATTAACATTAATATTAAAACAAATATGTTTAGTCAGTACAAGGAAGGTAATAAGTTTGTAATGAAAAAATTAAAAATATAATAATTAATTCGACTTACCTACTACAAGTTTCTTCAAAACTAAAGTTGTGTAAAATTATTGGCTTTGTGGTTTCAAATATGAACGCTACGGCAATCTGTTATGTTTCTACTCGCAACAAAAGTTTTTGACAAAAAATCATAATCTGTTAATAATAATATAATAATTGATACCAATTGGTGTAGGTATATCGCTCGCACCGATATAGTACAAGTAGGTACGAGTTTAATGACTTTTGCTCTTATTGAAGACAAAAAAGTCGAGACAGTACGTTACATCAATGTTTCGCAATAGTGGTACCTATAAATTGCGTTTACATAAATGAAGTCGTTATTTTTGACAGTAATTTGGTGACAATATTTCACGGTCTGCGCTTGCGTCGCACCGCTCCATTGATCCCGCTAGTATGTTTTTTACCTAGTATCGCAATATGATTTATTTTCTTTTCAAAGCTCTTATCTCGCCAGAAAGAAGGTATTCAAAAACCAACTCTACTGTAATTCATTAAAGTTGTATTTAATAATGTTAATATTTGCGTAATAAGAGTTAATGTTTTTCCGCACGATACACCGAAATTAGGATATTGTACGCGAACCGTTAATTCTTTTTTCTGTAATTTTCTATTGACCTCATTGCTTAATTGTGACTTTCGATATTTTTTGTCTTTTAGTTATAATTGGATTAAAGACAATGAACTTGACAAAATAAATTGGTTTAGTTTTTTGTTCGAATTCTTTTTTCAATTTTAAATAGAATTAAATTAAATCGAGAAGTTTAGTGTTACATAATTCGTGATATTTAGTGTAAAACGGATGTCTTTCAATATATCGGTTACCTTTGAGTCGGTTGCTAAAATAAAGCCATACACTGAAATTTTGGCAACATGTACCTACTATTAGGTATTTCACTAGTAATATAATTATATGTATATTTAGGTACTTAAATTACTATACATATACTATATACTCCAGACTTTTGTAACGGAATTAAGTTGCATAAGTTATTTTTTGTTAATTATTATACCTACGAATTGTCTATAATATTTCAAATAATATGTTAAACTACTTCAAAAATTAGCCTTAATTTGGGCGCAGTCACTGTTGCGCGTAACTGTTCTATATTTAAATTGTCATGGAAACCCGTTATTTCGTCTCTTTCTGGCTAACTAAAAGTAAACGGGACAGTATTATTTTATCGTACATCTTAATCATCGTTGAAGGCTGAGGATCCTCGCGTGAGAGCCTTAAAGCCGTCATTAACACACTTAGGTTCTAAAAGAAAATTACGTACAGAAGGCAATTTACGTTCACAAATGTTGGATTTTTTGTGAATTACATATATCGTCATACTATTAATTGCTGGTACAGTCAGCATCACAAATAGCATATTAAACAAGGCGCTTAAAGTATCTGCCACTCTCTATTACTTTTCCAAACCGAGATATATACCTTGCTCGACAGTTCGCGTTCAAAAGTATCTGAAACTTTTTAATTGTTCTATACATATGTACGTATATTTCATTATACTAGGTATACTAATTTATATTTCTTCTTATGTTTTTGAGGACAAAATGCAGTTTTGCATGCTTATTTAAATAAATCATGAGAGCCTTTCTGATTGAGTGTGGTGAAAAATGATAAAGAACTACAAGAACCTAGCTGCCGCCATATTACAATCGAAGTAACGCTCTCATAAATAACATGCAAAATTATATAAGCTTTGGTATGAATATTACAGTTATAATAGGTAGGTATATGTCTGGTCTGGTATTAGTTTTAGTTGTTAGAAATTGTAATACCTACAAGTCAAATAAAGCGAGTAGAAGTTTTACATACAAAACTTATGATTGCTTCGCTTTATTTTATTTGTATTAAATACCTACAATTTTAAGCAATAAAAAAACAAAAAACAGACATAGAAATAGGTAGGTAATTTCAGAATGTCGTTTCAAAATAAAAGCGTAACTTAGATTTTATTGGAGGGTCTTTTTGGCGGCGGATTCTTGTGACTGCTAAACACACAAAGCGGGCCTGCTGCATCCAAATGTTTTGTGCCCCGAGCAAAATGTGCCTCGGTTAATTTATGCAAATACCAGTTTCGTTGTTTTCTTTACGAAGACGGGGGGAGGAAGGTAACTGTTTCAGTAATCTGGCGACACGATTTCACTCATTAAAGTTTATTTATTATGTAAAATTGTGTCAGCTGTCACCTGTCTGTATTTTAACGAGTACCTATGTATCCACAACCATACATTACTGGTTCATTTCGATTAGGTTAACTTTTTCTGCATGAATGTAAATTCTTCTTCTTTCTTTAGCCTATTTGAGTATCCCACTGCTGGGCAAAGTGGGCAAATCCTCCCGCCTGGTATTCTATCTGGTCAACTATCTTTGAAGCTGACTGTACCTATGTAGGTTAATTACCTTACTGTTATTTATTACTCATGTTAAAATGACGCTGCATCATAATAATCAGTAATTTGGACAGTACAGAATGTTCATATATGCAGAATATCTACGCATACGCATATAAATAATTTCATTGGATTCACGATTGAATAAAAATATAAGTATGGCACAATATATAAATTGCCGTCTCTAATCAAAATCAATGTAATTGATTACATAGTTAGATGATGACGCCGCACACAATAGTATCAATAAACAGGCTAAGCTCTCCATCACCGCAAGACTAATAGTCCGTTTGCAGTCCGGCCATCACCCGGCACAATAGCCACAATGGCCCCAAATAGCCCACAATGCCCCGTTTACCACTCAATGCCCAGAACCCGAAAAACTTGGGGAACCCGATAAGAGTGATTAATTGGTTTAAGTCGTATTCAATGAAACGCCGCCATTTTTCCAGTTGCGAGGATAAGACGGCTTAGTGCCTTGAAGATTAATTCCGTTTGGTAGGAAGGTTTGTTTTTTAAAGTAACAGGCCAATTTGAACGTGCACTGACATACCGGGTGTCAAATACACTTTAAAGTTTTTTCTAAGACGCAATGTATTGCGAATTTTGTTATGTTTAAGGCGTGACAAGCAACGTCAATCACTATGATACTGTACATTGAAGATAATATTCATTTTGTATGAAAAATAGGAAGTCTAAAGACTTAACGACATAATATTTAAAAGTTATTGAACAAAAGTGTCACATTTTGAGGAGTAGGTACAATCTATATTTTAATTATTTGCTCGTGTTACAGGCCACACCCGGTATATAACCGATATTAAGGGGCCCACTGATTAACAGTCCGCCGGACGGTATCGGCCTGTCAGTTAGAACAAAATTTTGACAGTTCCAAACAACTGACAGGCCGATACCGTCCGGCGGACTGTTAATTTGTGGGCCCCTTTAGAATGATATTGGAATCATATCAGTTTGTTGCCATCCGTGCGGGCGCGTCGCACGCATTACTAGTGCGGACAAGTCAGCACGAATGACAGCTGATAATGATTCAAATATCATTCCAATATGAAATAGGATGCTAAAATTCAGCGTTCAGGTATTATGGTTGAAAATATGGCAGCTCTTGCAATAAGTGCTAATAAATATTGAGTACCTTTAAGATATAAAAAGTTGTAAGAATTTAAGAGGCCTACTTAACTTGGGAGGTATATTTTATAGCTGGTTGGTTGGTAGTTCACAATATAACATTTTTGTGTAGGTTTCAGGTTCAATTCATTGAATTGGCGACTTGACATGACCGGTTTTTTTAGATACGACTTAATAAATGGAGCGTTAAATTATGTGAGCATAAAAGCGAAAACTATACGGTCTCGAATAAGAATTAATAAGGAATATAAGTTGCTTTAATTGTATAGCCCATTCAGATCGACATTCATTGTAACATCCTTTCATTAGACGCGATTGAAACACGCGAGTGTTTCTAATGATTTAATAAAGAGCGCAACAAGTACAAACAGGTTTGCTTGTACTAACATAATACCTACCAAATGGGAATTATAGACTATTCAGTGAAATACGAGTTTAGCAATTTTATGAGCATCTTAACAAAATTACAAATATTTCAAATTCGACTGTGTGGCGTACGAAATAAGGTGTACTAAGTTTTTTGTTAGCAGCAAATGTGTAATTGTAAGAATATAAAGGTTCTTCCACAGTAACCCTTCCGCGGCTGGGGCAAGGCTTCCAATAAAGAAGCTGACATTGCGACAAAACACCACTGAAAACTGAATGTTAAGATCGCTCTTCTTAGACAGCCATAAATAAACTCATCAACTCTTATTAACGATATCTCATTGTGTTTCAAGAATTGTAACTTTCTGTTGTATGCCGACGATTTAAAAATTTATAAAAAAGTTCACACTTACGAAGATGTTCAACTAATTCAAGACGACTTGAACAGACTCGATGAATACTGTAAGATTAACAAGTTATGTTTAGCATACAACAAATGCAAACACGTAATATTTACTAGAAAAAATAATGTACTACGAAATTCTTATAAACTAAATGAATATTCACTTGAAACAGTAGATAACATCAGAGATCTAGGTGTTATTCTTGACACAAAGCTGACACTAGACACACACATCGACCAAATACTCAAAAAAGCATACCGAATGTTGGGCTTTGTTATGCGCGTCACTAAACCCTTCAAACAGAAGCTCAGCCTGACTTGCCTATATCAAACTTTAGTTCGTTCCAATCTTGAGTACGCGTCAGTTGCATGGAACCCTTTGTATAATGTATACTGCAATAAGCTAGAAATGGTACAAAAAAAGTTCTTGCGATGCCTTAATATTCGTCTGAAGAGTCCGCGGCACTCTTATGATGAGCTCTTAATTAAATACAACATGCTATCACTACGGGACCGACGTTGCATCGCCGACGCAGTAATGCTGCGTGACGTATGTGCAGGCGATTTGGACTGTCCAAGTCTCCTATCTAAAATATACTTTCGAGCTCCTCCTAAACTAACGCGGTCCACACACCTCTTCAGTCTTCCGAAGACAAAGACTAAATCCGGAAAACGTGCACCTATATACAGACTGTGCGACCACTACAATAAGTCTCTTCTCGAGATTGATCTCTTCTCAAAATCCCGCGCCCAGTTTAAGACAGCAGTCACAAATTTATATAGAAATAAATAATACCTAGGTAACTGTTTCCTTCCTATTACATTAGTCTAAGTACATACATAGTACATTATTATATAGGTACAGTGTCTCTCAACACTTGAAATATTGTGAACCGCATGTTAGTTAAGTATTAGTATTAGGTAAGTGGTATAATATTCATATGTTCTCTGTGAGATACGTTTATGGAAGCATCTATATTTAAGGCCATTTATGTTATTTTAAGTTTTATGTTCATCCCATGTATGTTTTTTCTGTGTTATCTCCTCAATAAATAAATAAATAAATAAACTCTAAGTCTATAAATAGGTCGTATATATACAAATTAATCATAGATACATTATTCTAGCAACCTTTTATGACTAGTGTCTTACTCGTAAAATACACACGAGACAGCCCTCTAACGCCACTTATAAAGACGTAATTAAAGATTTAAAATAGGTAATCTGAGTAGTATAAAAGTGCCTACTTTCAAGTAGAACTAACAACCATTTTTAAATTAAATAGGTACTTATAAAAAGATAGAGCCGGCAAGTGTGCAACGATTTTGATAGCACACGCAGTGTAACTGTTTTTGAAAACGTCAACTTCTATGAAATTATGACGTAGAAAAACACAAATTCATTGCAGACTTATTTTGGTCTAACTCTACCTATTTTTTTGAAAGCATAATATACTTAATACCATAAATAGCCGATAAACACCAACGCAGCGCCAGGAAATGCAATTAACTGAGGAACTAATTAGGGTTGACAAGCTACGTCATAATTTGAGAGGTCGCGTCAATTTAAATATTTCCGAAGCAATTTAAATATTTGGTGGCAATATGCGTCGAGTTACTTCATTAGTGCAGCAAATCATCGCGCGACGGTGTTTGGTTGCTTGTTTAAGTGTCGAAGCGGTTAAAAAAAGAAATCTTTTTTTTGTTGACATTAGACTACTCAATTGTTAAATTTTAAATTTTATATTATAAGATAGGTATATTTTGTATTTTTAATAAATACTGTCCTCAAAGTACTTACAAAAACACAGTCAAATTATCTTAAGAAGCATTGTAGTTAGTATTGTTAGCGGGGTTTTGAACGTGCCCTAACTGACAGCGTCCCGATGACAGGCGACTCTCTGTCAAGATGGGTTCCCGCGAAAGGAACGGTAGCGTCGGTCTATGCATTGTCGTGTATCCAGCTCAGATTAAATCGTCTACTCAAGACCTAGTGCGTTTCCTTGTTATTAGTTCAGAAGCGAGATATTTAATATTCATGCTCACAAAATATTTCGGCCAAATAAGTTGATTCTCGAACGAAATCGTAGTGTTGGAAGTAGCATCATTACGTACAAAATGGACGCGTATCTATTTTGGTAAAATGTACTAAGTTTTGGGTCGCGAAGTGTCTAGATGTATTGCACGAATGCCTGGTTGGCAAATGTGTGAATTGATACAAATCAGATAAATGAGAAAAAGTACGTAAGTACAGTATTATCGTCTGCCGGTAAGTTACGTGAACGAGGCGAGGCAGCAAGACTCGATCACGATTACCAGAGTCAAATGAAACATTATTAGCATTTATAAAATATTTGGCAATGGTTTTTGCCATTCCTGAATGCAGGTATGTTGAATTGCTAAACCGACTGAACGTTTTGTGTGAGTAAAATGTATTACGCACTTACGCATAACCTAACGCATAAAATGATATGGGAGTTTGTTCTTTACTGTTTGGGCATTAAGTCCTGTGAAAGAATGTGCATTGTATATCATTTGGTATGGTATTGATTGCCTTGGTGTGTTATTTGTATGGAACTCATACTTTATTGTTACATAAATGCATGCACAACATGCATTGTTAATATATTACCACACTAGGCTTAGTGTGGCTGTGGTGTGCTTGTGTTTAATTTGCAGAACAAAAATGATCACTCCCAACTCCAAGGAATGTAGGTATTTGATGATGCACCAAATCGGTGGTTAACGTGGAACAAGATATAGTCAGTTTGCTACGGCAGGCCTATATGAAACAAAGTGAACATCTCTAACACCAGTGTACCTTTGGATGCAACAAACAATATGACTGATATCCCTTTCCAGTATGATGTTGGCCTACAATACAGCAAAGTGGTTTGTTTATGATAGCAAAACAGGTAATAAAATACTGTGAGATATTTAAATTGAAAGGTGTAAGTACATTTCAATATGTTGTAGTGAATGTTTACCTAAAACCTATGAAGTGTGCTATTGTATTCCTTAAGATTATGCACATAGTCTAGTTTGTGCCGTTGAGAAAGTATAAGTGATAAAATTGTATATTACATGACATTTATTTCAAGTCATGGAACCAGTCTTGGCGGCCTCAAACTTGAAATTCTTAATTGTAGCGTACAATCAATGTACTGGGTATCTTGAAGAAATGCTGAATTCAATATTAATTATGAATTATGATGAAGACGAGCAATCACTTGTATTGAATGACTTTTTAATGTTCAATGAGGTAATATAAGTGCAATATTGCTAAAGCTGACCGGGCCTCACCGGGGTAGTATCAGCTGAGTATGAACTTTATTCCTAACAACGGGGTATGTAAAGTTGTGGAGATGAACTGTTTTCTAAGCATTATTTTAGTGTTTTGTGTGTGTGTGTGTGTGCTTGCATTATGTTCACAGATAGTAAATGTGATGGAATATGGACTGGCACAACTAATACAAGTGTGATGCTAATATTTCTTATAGCTGGTTGGTTCACACAAGAAAAAGTAATTACAAGTAACTACTACCTCAAATGAGTTTTACAAGCCAAAAAGAATAATGAGATGTTTTATTCATATACAATAATTGCCACAGAGTATGTAACGTTGTGGAGATGAACTGTTTTCTAAGCATTATTTTAGTGTTTTGTGTGTGTGTGTGTGTGTGCTTACATTATTTTCACAGATGGTAAATGTGATGGAATATTGACCTGCACAACTAATACAAGTGTGATGCTAATATTTCTTATAGTTGGTTGGTTTACACAAGAGGAAGTAAGGACAAAATTGACCACTATCAGGTCAAATGTTGTTAACACATCTCAAATGACTTTTACTAGCAGCGAGGATTGATGATATGCATAAGGGTTTTATTCATGCACAGTTTTAGTGCAGTATGTAAAGTATGGTGATTTACTGTTATCAAAGTATTACTTTTGTGAGTGTGTGTGTTCTTACATTATGTTCACAGATAGTATTTGTGATGGAAAATGGGTCTATACAACTGACACAAGCATGGTGCTGCCTGGTGGGTTATTGTGCAAAGTATACACAAGGTGAACTAAGGGCAAAATTGACCACTAGAATAGAATAGCGCTCGCGTTTGGTAGCTTGCTTTCTGTGCATCTCGCTCGTACTCGCATGTTAGTGCAGGCGAGGTGTATGGGGGGCGATTTGTGCCGGCTGGTGTGTCGGTGTCGAGGCTGGTGGTAGCCATATACGGGTAGTGAGTAGGTGAGTAGGTGAGTGCTCAATAGTCTGATTATGACAAACAATTTACAAATCATTGTGAAGTCTATTACCTGAATTATGAGTAAGGGATGATAATGTTAATAATGTATGGAAGTAATGAATGATGGTAATAAAACTGCAATGTTTTACATCATGAGTAGTATGCTAACATGAAAAAAAATATCAACTGCTATTTGTATATTTCCCAAGATAATATAAAAATGAGGTGTTTGTTTATTAAGTGTTCTAGCCCTGAGATTATGTGGCTAGAGTAATCCTGAGTTTATGATTGACATGTTAGTCAAGTAAAACAATTTGAATGCAAAGTTAAACTGAGTAAAATAATTAAATTGAAGTATGAATAAATGTTTTTGTATTTTGGAAGTTGCTAAAATGTGAGCATTTAGAAAGATGAATAGACCTAATAAGCATATAATGTAACATGGTTACATGGTTGAGTGGTATGAAACAGCATCAGGCTGCATAAAGCCATTGGTGCTACATGTTTGCATGAACCAATTTACTGCCTTTAGTATGTTTTCAGAAGAACATAAGCAAGTATATCATGTGTTTGACGAGTTGCTGCCAGCGAGAAATGTTGACATGGCTGATGCGGCATAATGTGAAATGAGGCTACTCGGTGGCCTGAGCGCGATGACATGATTGCGGTTGGCAGTGAGATGAGCTGAACAGTAAGCCGTCTACACGTGAGACTGGCAAGAGGATGAAGTAAACTTATTTTCACGACGCCTGTGTGCGGTGACGCCTGTTTCAATGACGCCTATGTGCGGTTATACCTGTTCTCACGACGCCTCAGTGCGGTGATCTTGGTTTCGTGACGCCTCTGTGTGACGGTGCCTGTACTCACGACACCTGTGGGGTGATATTTGTTTCTACGACGCCTTAGTGCGGTGATGTCTGTTATCACGACGCCTGTGTGCGGTGATGTCTGTAGTCACGACGCCTGTGTGCGGTGATGCCTGTAGTCGCGACGCCTGAGTGCGGTGATGCCTGTAGTCACGACGCTTGTATGCGGTGACGCTTGTTTCAATGACGCCTATGTGCGCTGGTGCTTGTTTTCACGACGCCTGTGTGCGGTGATGCCTGTAGTCACGACGCTTTTTGCGGTGACGCCTGTTTCAATGACGCCTATGTGCGCTGGTGCTTGTTTTCAACGACGCCTCTGGGCGGTGGTGTCTGTTGTCACGACGCTTCTTGCGGTGACGTATGTTTTCACACGCCGTTGGGCGGTGATGCCTGTTGTCACGACGCTTCTTGCGGTGACGTATGTTTTCACACGCCGTTGTGCGGTGATGGTTGTTGTCACGACGCTTCTTGCGGTGACGTATGTTTTCACACGCCGTTGAGCGGTGATGGTTGTTGCCACGACGCTTCTTGCGGTGACGTATGTTTTCACACGCCGTTGAGCGGTGATGGTTGTTGTCACGACGCTTCTTGCGGTGACGTATGTTTTCACACGCCGTTGGGCGGTGATGCCTCTTGTGACGACGCTCCTTGCGGTGACGTATGTTTTCACACGCCGTTGGGCGGTGATGCCTGTTCTCACGACGCTTCTTGCGGTGACGTATGTTTTCACACGCCGTTGAGCGGTGATGGTTGTTGTCACGACGCTTCTTGCGGTGACGTATGTTTTCACACGCCGTTGGGCGGTGATGCCTCTTGTGACGACGCTCCTTGCGGTGACGTATGTTTTCACACGCCGTTGGGCGGTGATGCCTGTTGTCACGACGCTTCTTGCGGTGACGTATGTTTTCACACGCCATTGGGCGGTGATGCCTGTTGTCACGACGCTTCTTGCGGTGACGTATGTTTTCACACGCCATTGGGCGGTGATGCCTGTTGTCACAACGCTTCTTGCGGTGACGTCTGTTTTCAGTTCAGCACACTGATGTTTATGGTTACTGCGCTTTCGGGCGGAGATGTTCAGTGTCTACTCTACATGCAAGACCTGAGAGACGTGGATAACGGCGCCTTCCGCATTCGTTGTGCGGTGATGAAGTCTGCGAACTCCCTCATGCCTATGGCTTGGCTTGAGATGAACATCGAGGAATGGTAACAAAGTTGATGCTGGTAAGGCAAAATGTAATATAAAGTACAAGTAAAGTTAGATGACCCATAGTTATGTTTGACGTAATTTGAGTTTTGATATACAAAATTGACATAATTAGAAAATCAGATCACTGTGAAATGTGAAATGTTTAAATGTTCTACAGCCTATTAAGAAGGTGCAAATGTCGAAATTGTAATACCTAATGTTTCACCGTTTAGGTTGGTATACGAAAGACATGGTTTGTTTTGAAGGCATATAGTGTACCTTGTTGTAAAAGGGAACGTTTCAAGTATTATATGGATTATAGAATTGAGAGATCATGTGCTGCATTGGAGGCAGCCATGGACGTGGAGCTGTGCGCTTGTTGTTCGGCCGAGGCCCAGCGAGCCGAGCGAGCGCAATGTCTCCTGTGCTGGCCCTGCGTGGAGCACGCATCATCTACATCTACAACAATGACGTCAGATGTGAGCCCGTTCCTTATTTTCGTTAATAGAGCAGTGTGGTGCTTACCTATTCTGTTCTGTGGTCCGTTGATCAAGCAACGCCAGTCATGCATCATTTCAGAAGGGTCTAAATTTAATGATATGATAAATTCGATTGACTTTAAATAGTTCCTGCACCTAATATCTGACATTTATTATTCAGTCTTGAATTTGAATAAGGAAAGTTATTAAAAGTATGTGAACAGTAAAGTGAATAATGGAAGTCTGTTTTCATTTTGACAAAATAGACATCTGGAGTGTAATCTCACGTGAACATTAATTTATTTAGTAATAACATGTTAAAGTCTCTTGAACTACACAAAGCTATTGTTTACATCGGTGGAAAGCCTTTTGAAACAAAAACGTTGCGTACGGGCTACGTACTCAAATTAATTTGATCAGTTCACAGTGCTAGTGAGCTAGTGAGTCGCGCTGCTGAGCTGAGCTGCGAAGAGACTGGTGGTGATGTTCAGCGCGGCACAGGTGGAAGAAACCGTCGTGGGCGACGGTTATGGTCAGATGGCCGAATCTGTTAGCGGGGTTTTGAACGTGCCCTAACTGACAGCGTCCCGATGACAGGCGACTCTCTGTCAAGATGGGTTCCCGCGAAAGGAACGGTAGCGTCGGTCTATGCATTGTCGTGTATCCAGCTCAGATTAAATCGTCTACTCAAGACCTAGTGCGTTTCCTTGTTATTAGTATGTATGTATGCTTCTTACGTAGACATAAAAAATATTTATAACATATCATAACACCCAAAGCGACAAATCTGGATCAAAAATGTCCAACTCTAAGGATACAGTAAGTACAACACTTTAAACTCTCGCGTTTTGTACACATATTTAATTACACAAACGGGTCTACCGCGATATAATTTCATTGTTTTTACCTTTAATTCCGACGTTTCAGCTGAGTTGCACCAGCTGTGGTCACGGAAGGTAAAAACAATGAAATTATATCGCGGTAGACCCGTTTGTGTAATTAAATATGTGTACAGTAAGTACAGTTAAATGCCTTTTGTACTAGATATTTCACGGGCTAGAGGTTAGGCTAAGCTAACTCTGCACCGTGTTTGATAGCACAGGCAAGTGTTACTTTAAATTAAACGTCATAATTTCATAGAAGTTGGACGTTTGTGATAACACTTGCACACTCTGTGTTATCAAACACGGTGCAGAGTTACCTTATTCTGACTCAACCCTTCATTCCTGAGCACAGCAACGCAAGCACTGGTCAATAAACTACCTACTCGTACCCATAAAGCATAAATAACTACTAGCACGCACTAATTGAAACCATTATGGTCACAAGTCATAAATCATTCTTTATACCCCTTTTGGAGCTAAATTGATCCAAGCCCGCATAAGATGGATGACAACTGTAACAAGACAACTTTTATCCTTTAATAACTGCGAGCGGACCCTTTTCTACTTTTTATTCCCGCTTTAATTCAATTATACTTTATAAGACACGTTTTTTGAGGTTAGAAGGGTAAGACACCCAGCATCGGAAACTTGACCGTTATTTAGACCTGGGGGCTAATTTAAACTTACGTTTTGATGTCAAAATGATGTCTTTTTGTTAGTTTGTGGCTCAGGTGAAAAAGGGTGTAAGTATCTATTATATGGAACTTATACCCTTTTTCACTTGCGATGCGCGAGACTTGTACTCTTTTTCACTAGAGCCACACAAATTTGCGTGCGTCTCTCTCGCGCCAATACATGTACGTGCAAGTGCAAGCGAAACGCACGCGAGAAATATAGCAAAATGATATCATTTTGATATCAAAATGTCTGTTCGAATTGGCCTCCTGCAAAGGCAATGCTGTGGAGATTGTGTACTGGCTGATTGGTAATTTGACCTAGATGAAGGAGTTATTCTAGAGCTCATTTGCAATGATTTAAACATGTTAAACCTACTCAATCAGGGGTCTGAATTATTTGAGTATTTTTTTTCGAAAAAACTCTGCCTCTCATCCTGATAGTGGTTAGTGATTGTGGAATAAGCAGATATGAATAGCAGAAACCATTTTCCCATCAGCAAATTAACAACTTACCTATTCCTTAGAAATATTTATACATATTTTCACTTGCCCGTGCGTCTCAATCGTGCCAACACAATCTGCCGCATTCGAACTTCAAGATATTCACAAGAGACGACACATACTAGATCCATTCTAGATACGTTATACGTTTAGATATCAACTAGTTCTCTTTTGCAGCGCAATTCGGGCAACCAATGTCACGTTTACGTTAGATAGCGTAAGATATCTATTAGATGTGAATTGGATCTCTAAGTCATATCCTGAGGAAATCGTTCAAGAGTATCCCCAGAATCGCGCAAATGTCATATTTGACAGGTTAGATCTTAAACATATCGTTATCGTATCTTGGTGATGTCTAAAATATATCTAATAGATGTCTATTTCAAAATCCGAATCGGGCCCTTAGGTATGGAAAAGTACTTACGAACGAAATGCATGCACACATGGTATCTAAATGACATCAATTTCAAATTACACCGTTAATCAATTACGTGACGGTTAGATTTTCTTGACATTGAATACCTAATTATTAATTAACTGCGTATGTCTCGTTATTAGATCTATTACCCCAGATTCTCGGCAATTATAAGTGTTTTAAGAAGATACTTAACCGGGTTCGGGTTATTTTTATGTCTACTTGGTGTGAGTTAGCGTTAATTAAGAGAAAATTAATAGGTACCGCTAAGTACCGATAGTATATTATTTGTATATTATTCAGTCACATTTATAATAATTATAAATAATTTAGTTTCCACAAGTTATTCTTTATGGCCATACCTATCGTGTTGTAAACGTCTACATACATTTAAGTACCTATATATATAGATGATTTTATAGATCTATACTTAATTTCATTCATTTCATTTAACTAACTCAAAGAATTTAATTTAAAACTTACATGCTCAAAATACCCCATTGCTAAACTAAGTTATGTATTAAGAAACCCGTAACTAAATGTAAATTAGGAAGTTTTAGTTAAAAAACCTGACGATGAAGTCTGTTTTATTTTTGCATGTGTATATTGTGTATTATTTTCGCTACTCGTAAACAGTTTTTTTTTTAAATATATCGGAAGAGATTTTCAATATTTGGTTCTGTCGATTATTTGTGTTCTTGAATAAGACTATACTTCCTTTGCAACAATTACCCTTCTTCTAACTCGTGACACCCTGAGATTATTATATTCGCCCTTTTTCTCCAACCAGTTTTCTTATAAGAGCGAATCGAATGTAATCCATGGAAGTGTACGGGGTAGCCGTTGTAGGACGAGGTGTCGTCGACTAGTTTTATCAATGATGAATGTCCCTTCCCTTGTATTGGGCACAATGCATCCTGGCGAGCAAGATTGCATTCATAGATCCGCACCGTTTCAATATAATTATTTTATTTCTTTTGTGACATGATGAAAAATTAATATGTGTAGGTACCTATTCAATTTAGATAACTTAGTACATAGTTTGAAAAAATAAGGGCGTTTTTATTAATAAGTTACTTGCTTAAATATACAGGATGGAACATTTCTAGAGACTGACTGACTGACTTAGAGACTGATAGTGTTATCTAAGTGATCTACAATCGAGTTATTATAATCGTAAAGCTGGATTAAAAAGTAAAACAAAATAATTAAAATGAAATATTTTAATATCAGAAAAACCCTACAAAGTTATTTACATTTTAGATTGACACAGTCATGTCATGTCATTCAATAGGATCTTTTTGCTATGGTCGAAACATACAGATTTTTGCACTAATGTTTAACTTTAACAGACTGTATCTCAAAAACGGTTAGAAATATTAACGTGATTAATACTTAAGTAAAAAATATAGTACGTAGCCTAAACAATTCCCGGTTTGCGTAAAAGCCCGTCGTTCTGTTCCACCCGATATATAATAAATAATTTTACGATACTATTGCGCATCTGTATAACCGATCAAGTAAGTTATGTTCCAGTCATATTTTTTTTAAATATATTTTTCCTTCTAAGCTTATTTTCTCTTTTATTACCTACCTACATTTAAAATTCATTTAACACCCACATGAAAAATAGGTATTTAGGTAAATCTAACGCAAAAAAATGTACCTTATAATATCTTATGCTATTTTATTAAATTTTCCCCGGCGGTAAGAAATCACTATTCTAGGTATTTAAGCTAGTTATTAATTTATTTTAGTAATACCACTGTATATACTTATCTTGTTTGTAAATAAATTATTTTTCGGTACAATGGTGTCAAAAAAAGTTTATATGCCTTTAAAATACCTAACTAAAAATACCTATGTAGGTACCTACATGAAAAAAGGAAAGAATGGGTATTTTTATTTATTTTCCTCCGTTTATGCTCTATAGATTCGTCATTCGTTTTTGCCTCTACATATTACATGCAATAATATTGGATGTAAACATGTACCATCGTTTCGGTTATTATTGTAAACCTTAAGTCACAATCCAGTTATAATTCGATTGATATTATCGGTTTTATTTAGGCCTATACGCTGCGCCGTTTAAAATCTGCCCACTTACAGCGTTAAGCGCCGCGCCATCAGCTAAAAGACGTAAGCGTCGCCGCGTAATTGCGCGAAAAGCTCCGCAAATACGGAGCTTTCGTACGGGAAAAGGAAGGGTAAGTATCGCTCCCCACCTAAGCGACCTCCCGCTCATTCGCTGACTAGCGCGCGCGGCGAGCGCACGTCTCCGCTCCGCGTACTCATTCCCGCGCGCGATCGCGAAAAACTTTTACCAGTGCCGTGACATTACGCTGAAAATGAGCATTTTGTGCCGTGACTTTCATTGAAACTAGTGCCGGACTAATCGACCGTAAGAGTGTTCTGAAGAGGCTAATTACGAGTTGGTAGACTAATTGGCCGGGCCGGCGTTTCATGAAGGTGAGCCGACTTTTATTTCCGTTCGGCAATCCCTCTAATTACGTCAATTAGTGTAATGCGGCGACAGCTTTGAAGAGTCCGCTTAATGATCACCGTCGAGCTTTGAAAAACTATTATAAGTCGAGGACGCACTCTCAAACTAATTGCATTTATTATGCCTAATTCCAATTTAGCGATTGTTGTTAATGAAATTACAATATCATTTCACTTATCGTTAACCAATTAAGTGTCTATTTCATGCTTGAGTAGATGTATAAAGTGTCTTGTAACACGCGAGGTGTTTATTAAATTTTAAATTAAAAACACGGCGATAAAATTGATTGAGGTATGTTTATGTTTTTAATTCGGAGTCATTAAATTTACTTATTTTTATGTATTTATTGGTTTTTAGGTTTGATTAGTATTTTTATTGCGGTCTTAGATAGCAATTTTCAAGTTGCAGAACATTGTCAAAAATGCAGGAACACTCACAAGTTTCTGGTAACATAAACGAGAATTTAATGCAAGCTGGAAACGAGAATTTTTCAAGAAATATTTTTACTAAGTATATACCTCATATTAATAAGACAGGCAGTAGAAATCTTATAATGCCTGTCGGCTCGATTCGGAAAATGAATTAGATTTCTACTAGACTTCAACAAGTTACGATACGGATAATTTAAAGATATTTGTAAGATAGATATGTCAAATTTGACGTTTCCGCGATTCTGGAGGTCCTCTTGAACGATTTCGACAAGTTATGACTTAGATATCCAAGTCACATCTAGTCGATATCTAATATAGATCTAGTTGATCTCTAAATCGTCTCAAGATCTTGTGATTATCTCGAAATCCGAATAGGCCTGTGTATCTATCTCTCTCTTTGGTCGGTCCCTCATGTCTGAGGATCGTGGTCAGTATCAGGGTTGCATCTGGAGCGGATGATCTGTCTCCACCGGTTTCTGTCCAACGCGTCTCCGACGACCGTGTAGAAAGCAGAGGATGACGAGTCTTTAACTTGATCGGTCCATCTTATTGGTGAACGACCGCGTGATCTCCTGCCTTCGGTGTGTCCAATCACTATCAGTTTTTCCAAACTTTCGTCACCTGTGTATCTATATTAGTCTTGAACTGTTTTCATTGTTTGTTAAATTAAATTTCCCGAGAACTTATAGAAATTCAGCAACTTCGGAAAATTCTCCTTGATACAATATGCTAGTCTTAGATAATATTTTTAAAAGTTAAATTTTAGGTGTAAATACGTATTTAAAGTAGTAGATATTGAATTAATATAACCCACACGCTGTCCATTAAAAAAAATTCAATATCACTAATGACTTAAATGACCAACTTATCAGGTTATTGTAGGGAGATAAAACTTCCGCTTAGAAATTAGATAAACAATTCGTTGTTAGATTTTTCATTTTTATTAACTTTGTCTATTCATCTACTAATTTTATGCGGTTTATTAATGTTATTAAAACTCACTTGGATCCACTTTAAAACTCATTTAATACATTTATTAAATATTTATCATTCAGCGTGTGATTTTTGTTTTTGCATGAACTTGAACTTAAGAAAAAAATATGCTAAGTGTTCGTTTAATGTTTGCAAATGACTTGCTTGCTTGTTGTTGATTAAAATCGAATGTTTGTATAATTAATAAAGTTGAAAAAAGGACGCGTAAGTATGGCTTTAAATATAAAATAATTTTACATTCAACCTTATACGACTTAAAAAAAACCTTAGCTTAAGTTGGTAATTAAAAATGATTAGAATCAAAGTCATCCTTAATTAATTCAATTAAGAACCCTTTAACTTGAGAAATACTTCATTTTAGAAAAAAGCGTAGGTACCTATATCTCAAAGGCCGGCAACGCACTTGTACCCCCTGTGGTGTTGCGGGTTACGGGTGTCCATGGGCGACGGTCATTGCTTACCTTCAGGCGATTCGTCTATAATGTTGTACTTATATGTAAGTACAATTTGGATTCGAGTTTTGAACTCTTATAGGAATAAAAGGTTCCAAATTAAAAAAAAAACACAAACATTCTCCTGGGTCTTAGGACGCCATATCATTAAAAAAAACTTCGCCAAGTTATCTAAATAACATAACGTTGTTCCACAATGAAAGAAAATACAGCTCCCAGCGCGGTTGTCCCAAAAGCCAATTAGAAGGCAGTATCCGCTTGTTTATTCGCTAATTAGCAAGTGGCTCATTAGAGCTACATCACTAGCCCAGTGTAGCGATGCTTCATTCGTTTTAATTATGTACGCTGTGTTCTTATAATTACCGGGAACAATTAAATGCGCTTTAACGTTTTATGTTACGCATTATGGCCATTTTTTGGATTAACGAGCAGTCTGTGTGTGACTGAATTATTTTAATATCGATATCCTAGTTCACATTTGTAGTCATTACGGAGAAAATTTTGTTGTATAATAATTAGTAGATGCACGTCGAAGGTATTCATTGCAACAACATATTCCGCGTAATTAGTAATTAGTACGAGTCACACCGGGGATCCGGCAGACCTCGTCGGCGATGGCGGGATAACTTGGACTCCTTTTTGAGAGACTGGCCAGATGTAGCTCAAAACCGGGACGAGTGGAAGAAGAGGGGGAGGCCTTAGCCCTGCAGTGGGACACAACAGGCTCATAATAATAAGGGCAGCTTGTGGCGAGCTGAATGGGAAGTGACGTCCCTTGGGTCCCATACCCCCGAGAGTCGGTCAGGCCCCTCTCTCCGGCTTGCCTTCATTGGCCGGCTGGAGTGAACACTGAGCAGGGGCCGCAGGACTCTCACCTCTGGCTTGCCTTAACCGGCCGTCCAGAGTGGGGTGTCAGAGCTATATGCTCGCAGGGTGGAAGTGAAATATGTCTAAGACGCGAGTTGGCACAGTGGCTGCTTACAGCCACTGGGTAGAAAGCGGTGCACACCTCTCCACACCCTGAGCCGCTCACGCGATGTTGTCCCCTTGTCGCTCCGTGCGAGCGGCCGTTTTCGGGGACCCATATTGTGAGTTGGCGAGTCACCACCTGCCCATTTTTCGTGTTTTTATAACATATGATCAAGGCAGGTGCCATAGTTTCTTCCATAGTCCTAGTTACCAGTCCATTAGCATCTCAACCCAATAGCCCAGTTCTTTTTGTTCCTTTTTCTTGCAATAGTCTTACACTGACCGGGGCTTGTCCTTGGGTGCACTACTATAGCGCATACAGGGATAATCGTCGGTTAGTGTCACATCACACTTAGAGTAAATTGTCAATTTACAAGGGGCCTCTACGTGTTGGCTTCGGCACGCACGTCACCCACGCACGCCTACCAAAAGTCCGGGACCCCATGGTCCCTAGTTTAGTAAATGACACACATAATAATAGTACTATTGTAGGTACTATTTATTTTAGAATACTTTTTATTTAGATTAATTGTAATTTTAAGTTGTTTTTATTTATTGTTTTTGACATGTTTTTGTACTCTTATATATCAATAAATAATTAATTAGTACGTGTGTGAACAATGGTATCGATATCGAGGTTAGGGAATGCTTTCGGGACTGAATTTGTATGGCGAGAACCGGGAATTGACAGCTCTGGAGACTGAGATTACTGGTATATTATATTAGAAAACTACACACAACTAACTGGGAGCACGACTTAATCGAAGTCTCATTTCGATCACATTTTAAAATAACTGATCTTAATATTAGGAAAACAGTAGGTATATTAGAAATATGCTAGTTAAGAAAATTCTAATATTTTCTCAATAAATAAAATCCTGTATTTAATTACGAGTACCTACAGTGAAAATAACGATATAACTCATTGTTAAAATGGTATGCATAGTATTTATTGTCATTTCCACACACGAAGTTATTACAGTGATATATAACAATGGAGTCCCGTATTAATTAACTTTGGCTTAGTAATAAGACTTATAATATAATGAATGAATTGAGGTCGTTATGTTTAATTAATCCGCGTTAATTGGTCGATCGGTGACGTGACCGCGCGTCTAACATTACGTTATTAGATTTCATATATTGTTTCAGTATTCAATATGTTTATTATGATAATACATTACGGGGCTGTATTATGATTTGATAAACCAACAACTTATATATTTTATTTATTTATTTAAACTTTATTGCACAAAAGAAAACTTATCGTAAAAAATGCGGACTTAATGCCAAAAGCATTCTCTACCAGTCAACCTTAAGGCAAAGCAGAGGGGACTCGTTTTTTCGAGGAATTGTTGAGAGGCTAAAATTAGTTTCTTAAATTATTTATGTAAACCATTATGGTTGAAAATTATTATGCTACAAAACGTTGTACGTAAAAACATTATAAGTATCGATGCTTTTAGCTAGTCTGACATTTGATTAATTATAATCAAAACCTATATGCACAAAAAATATATGACAACTGCTGAGTATGTCCAAATCTTATTACTAAAAATGTATGACACAATATAATATGACTTTTCATTTGTATGCTCAATGATGATTATGACACAAGTTGTTATGCGCATCAAAGCTATTCCTATTAAGACGAAACAGGAGCTGAGTTTTAAATATTTTAGGTAAATATACCCGTCTCGCTAACGGAAGCGGCACCTAAAAGTAGTGCGATAAGGACAAGGCGAAGAATCCTGCGTAAAAATCTCAAAAATCGAGGTTTCGTACTCCTCTGTTTCCTCCTCCAAAACTTAAACAATCGTAACCAAATTTGGAAATCTAAATGATTATGAAATTATCTGTGTCGGACCGTTTTGATTTTTTGGCTAATTGATATCAGTTTTGAATGCCACGCCTCTCATTGCGGCATAGTCAATTAGGCCATTTTGGCCATTTTTGAAGGGCTCTAGCGCCTTAAAAAACAAAAATATCAAAAAAAGCAAAACGGTCCGACACAGATATTGACAATATTAATCTGTGTTGATAAAATCATTGCTCTAGCTTCAAAAACCACGGAGGAAAACGAGGAGTACGTTTGTATGGAGAAATGACCACTCCCGTTGGCTCTTAAGGACGATAACGGGAATTTTAACAATAACCCCCTTATTCATAAACGCGCTACAAGCCTCAACTAGCTACTAATCGTTTGTCTTTATCTGTCATTCTGACTTATGTATTTGAAAGAAAGGGATTAAGCATAATTTAACTAAATCAGGCCCGTAAAGTTTTACGAATAACGGGGTAAGTTTTTATTGTTATGATAAATAAATGCAATTGAAGCATTTTCAATCGCAAATTAGCGGTATTTTACTGGTCCATTACTTTAAAGATTCATGATTAATAACTCTGAAGGTGAAGCTAAGTAGGTACATCCTTACAGTCAAAGAATTTAATTTCCGACCCATTTCGTACCTTGTCACAGTGACAATCAATATGAAAGTCGCTAGACCTCATACTGATTGTCACTGTGACAAGGTACAAAATGGATAGGAAATTAAATTATTTGACTGTACCTACTCATTTATTACTTTTATTCGTCTAAAGTTCACTGCACTGACTTATTCAAAATGTTTTGCTTGAAGCAAGGTTCAGTTTGAAACTTTTGTCTTGTATTTTTTAATCGTTTCCTTATATTTTTTAAAGTCCAGTTTTTTGTGATAAATTACTCATTTTTTATCTATTTAACAAGATTCTAAGATATATTTTAATTTTATTTAGTATTAGTTTTTAGTTTTAATTTAGTTTTATTTTATAGATACGTTAGTTTATTTCTCTTTTTAATGTATCTACCTTTAACAAGATTGTGTTATAAAACTCAACATAATTATGTCATCATCCCTATTGTTGTTGAAGTCGCGGTCAAGTTGTATTAAATTATTATGCCGGCTGTACACGCTCGGCGAGAGCCTCTCGCCGAGAGTCTCGGGCGAGAAGGTGTCGACGAGAGCACACCATGTACACACTCGTTGAATCATTTAAACCGCGGATGCCCGCCACGATGGACATAGAAACTGTTGCTGCGATTTGCCTCTGTGCTGCTAGCTACTGTAATTATTAAGGCCTATATCATAAAAAAATCTTTATGTTTCCCATCTTTTGGGTTCCATAGGACTGGTTCCATTTGGTAAAATTCTAAAAACTGCAATTCAGTCTCGTTGGACCTCATTTTAACGACTGATCACCAAAACGCGTCTTTACAGAAACACACCGGGTAATTATTGATAATAATATTTAACATAGGTGTGGTGGTAATTTGCATTTGTGATGTCTACTCCCAATTTGATCATAGATTTTTGTCGGGTAGTTACACAAATCTCTGTTTTAACAATGAGTATGTACATGCTCTGCCACGCTGCCCTCGCGAGCGCAGCGAGACCCTTTGACTCGGCCGCAAAAAACCGACCGCAATCGGGGAACGGCGAGACGAGACAAGGAAGACCGAGACAAGACGAGAGCAGTCTGAACACACTCGCTCTCGGTCTGTCTCGGGGTGTCTCGCCGAGAGTGTACAGCCGGCATTAGGAATAGCTGACAGTCGAGAACAGGCTTTTATGAATAGGAGAGGCTGATATTGCGCTATCGGCTGCGGTCGCTGCGGGAAGAACAGACCGCAGAGCTGGCCAATCGAACCGTTGTGTCATGGCTGGCTGTGATAACGACAGTTTTATGTTTATAAATACCTACAATTGTTGAATCATTAACCCTATTCAAAAGGAGTTTGATGAAAGTTTTTTTTTCATAATATATATTGTATAATATATATATATTACCTGAAATAAATGTTAAGTATATGCGAAAGAAAAAGTGATCAAGGCAGTGACCAAGGGGCCCTCCAGTGACCAAGGCCTCCAGTACCCAAGACTGTGAACCAGCGTCTTCTGCATTCGCGGCAGATGCCTAAACCGCCCAGCCACTGGCAAAATTTCCTTTGTACTTAGATATGTGCAATTAAAATATTTTTATTGCAAATAATTGAATTTTTGTCCTCATAATAGAGACTAATATTGAGGTAAAAATAATATAATTCTTGATTGAAACGTTTAGGCTTTAATAAGATTTTAGAGAGAAAAATGAAATTTACTTAATACACAATTACCTATTAATATAATAAATAATAATGTAAATTCATTTTTAAATACGAGACTTGTAATGTTGGTTAACAACAGAGAATTCATGCCATTGGTACTTAATACAACTTAAAAATAAAAATGACGTGAACTTTAATCCTATTGTCTTGACCACAGGTAGGTACATACACATACCAAATAATTTTAATTGCAACTTTATGATATTTATGATTCAACCGGGTTTGGTCCTAATTAAGTACTTGCTTAGTGAGAATCGCAAACATATGGCGGTCTCATCCTTCATTAGTCTACAGGGCTGTCAACTGTTACTTTTTTAAGTCGCTGGCATGACATATTATTTTAATAACTTGGGCACTTATTAAATTGCATTTTGGTTACCTCTTAATGTTGAATAGCTTAATCGATGTCTTATGAATAGAAATTTTCTTTCACATTTCAATGTTTACACTGTAAATAATGTTTTTTAAGCTAACTAAGCGCGCATTTACAAAACAACTCTTTTTTGATCTCATGCTCATGCTCGTCTTTATAAATGTCGGCTGTATACAATAGATCTTAATGCTCTGTTGCATAAAAGTAAAATCTTCTTTTAAGACTCAATTGCAAAAGCAATAGAGCCCACATTCACATTCACATCCCCCAAAAAACCGCCGGGTCATGGTAGTGACCGCACGGCTAGAAATGCTGTAGCACTCCGCGCAGTTTCTAAGATTTATTTCATAAGTAAATGATACTTGAGTTACGTTTAAAAAAAAACTATAAATTAAAACCAAAGACAGATTAAAAATTACATTCGGTGGACGACATAAACAACATAATATAATAATAATTGATATGTACATACTACTGTTATCTATTCTATATCATTCTGCTGTTATTAAAGCGGACATCCCGCCGACACTCTTTACATCATTAGGGTTATCTATATTTAGAAAAAAATGGACACTGACATATTTATCTGCATCACTTCCGTCAGTTTGCGAATGTGCATAGGTAATTATATGATAGTTGATGATTTTTTTTTATTCTTACCATTTGCATCGTAACTTAAATTCAGTTCGCACAATATACATAAATCGAGCGCTAGCACTAATATTAATATATTTGGGCTGAGAGAAGTTGATCATTTTTATTATATAATTAATTTAGTTTTATTAATTTAATTTTATATTTTTTTTCCGTACTTTTATTGTAGTTATTGCTACGTTATTTAGTAATATCCTCTATCTCGACGTGTTTTAACTGTTAGGTGGCAACCCTAAGTGTAAGGTTAAGTAATGCTTTACATGGGTGTCTGGGGTTATTTTTCAGCATGTCTCTCGCCTAATTAAATTACTTCTCCTTGTCTCGTCTATTATGCTCCTTCTCCATATTTTAACAAACTACTTTAGAGTTGTGACTGTTGTGAGTGACATTCCTAAGTTCATTACTTAAAGGTTTATTTCTCTTTATAACGTGTAACCGTTAAAACATTTTCACGTACTTACAACTAATTTTACGGTTTAATTCGCGTATTTTTGGTCATTGCGTGACAATCTTCGGAGAGTCTGATAGGTCTCAATTTTCAAGCACTAACAGTGCCGAGCACCGGTTTACGTTGCCTGGCCTATAGCCGCGAAAATCGAAGTTTGCAAATTGCAGGCATCTTTCTCTGTCACTCTAATTACGCCTTCATTAGAGTAAAAGAGAAAGATCCCCGCAATTTGTGAATTTCGGTTTTCGCGGTAGGCTCCCTGAAGCTTGACGCGCGAATGACTAAAGAAAATACGCGTGTTACACCGTAAAATTGATTGAATGTTAGTATGACCAAATCAAATCAAAATAAAAAAACTTTAAATATGAATTGTTATGGGTGGGGTTTGGGGGGACCCACGACAGATATTAGGTATATTTTCTCATTTCATATACAGTACCCAGATAACACATTAAATTTGAAATATTAGTAACGGGTGTCCTTCTGAATCCCTAACAACGTTTGTCCTAAAGTCACTTGCCCTAACTGGTTTGTCCTAATGCCCTAACGATCAATTGTGATAACGATTATTTTCCATAATGTAATGGTTAGCCTAAGACTCATTTGTCCTAAGCATTTGTACCATAACTATCAAGATACCTAATGTTTTTTACCGCATTCTTCGAAATCCCTAACAATGTTTGGCATAAAATAATATGCTCTAACTATTTTGACCTAATGGCTATTGCCCTAATTATCAATTGTCATAAGAGTTACTTTTCCTATTGATCAATTATCATAACAATTACTTTCCATAATGAATGGTAACGAACTGTTGCCACAAAAGTGGGTTAGGTTAGGTTAGAACTGCGACCATTTTAAAAACGAACTGCTGTTAAAACTAGGTTAGGTTAGACATACGATCGTTGCAAAAACGAACTGCTGCCACAAAAGTGGGTTAGGTTAGGTTAGAACTGCGACCATTGTAAAAACGAACTGCTGTTAAAACTAGGTTAGGTTAGAAATACGATCCTTGCAAAAACGAACTGCTGCCACAAAAGTGGGTTAGGTTAGGTTAGAACTGCGATCCTTGCAAAACCGAACTGTTGCCACAAAAGTGGGTTAGGTTAGGTAAGAACTGTGATACTCGCAAAAACGAACTGCTGCCACAAAAGTGGGTTAGGTTAGGTTAGAACTGTGAACCTCGCAAAAACGAACTGCTGCCACAAAAGTGAGTTAGGTTAGGTTAGAACTGCGACCATTGTAAAAACGAAACGAAATAGGGAAATCAAAATTAGGGCATACGAGTGTTAGGTCAAGCAACGATAGGCTAAGTAAAATTAGGTAACATGATGGTTAGGATATATAATTTTTAGGCCTAACAATAATTAGGCAAAAAAAGAATTATGCTACATAACATTAGGATAAATACTCAATATGGAAAGTGCCATTAGGGAAAAATATATTAGGACAAAAAAATCGGCCATTCGATAATAGGGAAACCAAAATTAGGGTATACGAGTATTAGGACAACTGATCATTATAACAAACAATATTAGGGAATGCAAAAATAGGAGAAAAGACTTTAGGGATTCAGATATAGATCCTTAGTAACGTAGTACAATAGGGTATTATACTGTATTTAAAATTAATTATTTTACACCATGCATGAAATAAAGCACCAGATAATTATTAGAAAAACACAGCTAGGAGTTATTTTTGAACACAAGTTCAATTTATAAATCGGATAGAAATATAAAAAGTAGGTGAGTTGACCGTGACGTCACGATGTAATGTTTCATATAAATTCCATATTAGCAAATCGTTTTGACAGCTCTAAAAAAGTAACTGATTTGACTAGTAGGAAAATACCCTATTTCTCTCTATATTTACCATACCATATTTCTTGTATCTAGGTATCCACGCGCGATAACGCAAAGTGGCGTGAGGAGTGACGCGCGCACACTTGTTTGTACGCATACTTACCAGCTATTCCTAATTCGACCTCTTCCACGAGCAAAGTCGTACGTATTTCTATAGTGCGTATTCCTTGTTCTCTTTAGAGTCATCATTTAATGATAAGCATTATAATTTTCTTTGATTTTGTGACGTTTCACTAAAAATGTATTCAATATCCGCCATTTAAAAAAAACAATTAAAAACGAAATATGTATAATTCTTATAATTTTTCTGTGTATTATGCAATTAGCGGGTTCAATACTAAATATCTAATTCTTCGAACTTACCTGTAACTATACAAATAAAACTATATTTATTTATATATATTTTTGTTTTTACTATATGCCTTTAAGGCGCTTTAAAGGAAGTTTGGTCGTTTCAGCCACATAGTGTTCAATCGATAACCGTCTAATTGGGCCGTCGGCGGCAATGCAAATACTCTGTTATTAGTCAGGTTAATTAAAGAGTTATCGGTAATTACTAATTACCCCGTTTCGGAACAGTCCGCGGCGAACACCACTAATTAAGACATTCCTCCCTCATTAGACATAGACATTCACAGGAAATCCACACTAACATGACCCCGTTTCTATACACGACATGTTGCTGTGTGGGTAATTATGAGTAATTATTAGGCTGGTTTTCTGAAAACACACTAAACACAGCTTATTAATTCTTTCGATACATCCGATTTGAAGAAGATACCTAATAACTAGGTAATTAACTGAATTAAAAATTGATTGTCTGTAACTTAAATATATATAGAACTGCACGAACACTGATAGTTAAATAAGACATATTACTTACTTACTCTGTTTTTTAACATTCCCTGTGGAATGCCCTTTTTTTTTCCCTGTTTAAAAATAGTATAGCTAATGACGGCCTCCTGACTAATGGGTTTGAGCAGAGACCCGCGGGTTATCAACAATTAAATATTAACTAGTTGACGTCAAGAGTGAATCGGCGTTATCTTCGGGGGAGCCTCATTACTAGCGCTCAGAGCAACTGTACCAACTATCTATAACAAAATGTTGATAATAAATGTAAAAGTAACTATGTCTGTCTGTCTGTTACTTATTCACGCTTAAACCGCTGAACCGATTTAGATGAAAATTGTGACATAGTCTTTCGTTTAGTCCCGAGGGTGTACCCTTATTTTATCGCCAAATTTTTTGCAGAATTTTGTTATACAGAAAATTATTCATAGAATAATCAAATCGCACATTTTTGTTACAATTAATTCTGTTTCTTCGATTATTTATTTCAAAGAAACATATTTTGTAACTTGATTAAAATTCAGAATATTTATTCAAAGATTTTTAAATAAAATAAAAGACTGACTGTAGAATTATTATTCACTGAATATTATTTGTGCGACACTACAGTTCACAGAATGTTAATTTTAACAATTATTATTTTACAAAATTACCTTTCACATACTCGTAGTATTCATTGAAATTGCTAAAAAAAGAGTTTAGGTTACTTTAGAGCTGCAACTTCTAAGAAAACGAACCCTTGCTGGAAAAGTGGGTTAGGTTAGGTTAGAACTGCGACCCCCAAGAAAACGAACGGTTGCCAGAAAAGTGGGTTAGGTTAGGTTAGAACTGCGACCCCTAAGAAAACGAACTGTTGCCAGAAAAGTGGGCTAGGTTAGGTTAGAACTGCGACCCCCATAAAAACGAACTTTATCCATAAAAGTGGGTTAGGTTAGGTTAGAACTGCGACCCCTAAGAAAACGAAATGTTGCCAGAAAAGTGGGTTAGGTTAGGTTAGAACTGCGACCCCCAAGAAAACGAACTGTTGCCAGAAAAGTGGGTTAGGTTAGAACGGCAACCCCTAAAAACGAATTCCTTCCAGAGAAGCAGATTGCGTTAAATTAACGAGTAAATAAATAAAATTCGACTAAATCACTATTCTGTATATAAAATTTTGGTGAACCGTATTTATAAGAAGTGACTTTTCTACAGATCGATGATTCTGTGAAATGAAATTATATGAACAAATTGTTCTTGAAACAAAACTATTGTTGTCTTGTGTATTGTCTATGTTTTAAATTTTTGGTGAAACATAACTAATCCGAACTATAATTAAAAAAGAGTATTTTTCGATTTGAAATTACTTGAAAATTTTTCTGTGAAACGAAAATCTGCAGAAAATTTGACGGCAAAATAAAGGTAACCGTACCTATATTTTTGCACTTAATTTAGCTAATCTGATCAATAATTATCCTTACCTAAATACTATTCTATGATATCCAAGAAATAACGTGAAAGCTATGAGATATTTTGATTTTTAGTTATACTGGTAACAGTCTCTGCCTCAAAGGATGATTTATGTAATTAAATCGTTCCTATGTCCTTTCTCGGGACTGGTTTACCTTTATTTTGCCGTCAAATTTTCTGCAGATTTTCGTTTCACAGAAAAATTTTCAAGTAATTTCAAATCGAAAAATACTCTTTTTTAATTATAGTTCGGATTAGTGCAAAAATATAGGTACATAAACAACCAAGATACCGAAATTGAATACCGGTTAATTTGTATGAAAAATGTATCGGTATTCGATCCCTGCTTTGAGGTGTTGTAAAGGGGGTGGAATTAACTATGGAAGCAGGATATGACTAATTCTACGCAGGCAAAGTCGCGGGCAGAAGCTGGGTTTATTTATTTGTCTTATCGTAACGATTATAAGATAGTATAAATATAAAAGAGAATTAGCAAAGTAACCAACAGTTGTATTGTATGTAGGTATAAACTCTTTATTGTACAAAACAAGGATAGGCAGTACAAAGGCGATTTTAAGGGATTTCTTCCAATAACCTTATGAGTACTTGTAAGTTGGTTACCTTGATATTAATACTAATCTTTATATTCTCATCAATATACATTGCCCCTGGTAATTGCTTGAAGTATTAAGCTACACATTACACAGGAGCGCTGGTGGCCTAGCGGTAAGAGCGTGCGACTTTCAATCTGGAGGTCGCGGGTTCGAACCCCGGCTCGTACCAATGAGTTTTTCGGAAGTTATGTACGAAATATCATTTGATATTTACCAGTCGCTTTTCGGTGAAGGAAAACATCGTGAAGAAACCAGACTAATCCCAATAAGGCCTAGTTTACCCTCTGGGTTGGAAGGTCAGATGGCAGTCGCTTTCGTAAAGACTAGTGCCTACGCCAATTCTTGGGATTAGTTGCCAAGCGGACCCCAGGCTCCCATGAGCCGTGGCAAAATGCCGGGACAACGCGAGGAAGATGATGATTAAGTTACACATTGAAATGTAAGGTGTAGTGTTAGACCTAATTTAAGTTGGAACCGTTCCTAGAAACGTGCGGAACATGCGCACGCGCGAATCTAATAACTGGTATTAACTGTTGTACTATGATATCGATATCTACTCTATATCGAGTAGGGAATATGACGTCTGTACTGTGCTAATTAGTAGTTATACAAGATTTACCTAATTAGTTACCATTTTGTTTATATACAAACTATATATTATCATGTAATTTAAAGATAACAACAAAATATAAATATGACAGATCCTTACAATGACAGTATTGACATAAATTAATTACCCAGGCTTAGCTAAAAGCGCTAAAATACTTTGCGAAAGATCACCTTATAACTACAAATATACTAAGAATGGATGGCTCACTTATTCGCTTCAGTTCAAGTGCTCGTGGGCTTTATCTCAGGATTTTTTTTATCTCCGAAATGAAATGAAAAAAGTTCGACACTTTTGACAGACTTTAAGATGCTCTTATCGCTTTTGAGTATTTTGAAGGAAACAAATTATAAATAGGTACCTATATTTATTATATTTATGTGATTTATAGTGTTTAGTTTTAAAATATATTTTTATATAATATGTATGCTAGTTTTAAGGTATTTATGTATGGGCCATTAGTTGCATGAAATAAAGATTTTCATTTCATTTTCATTAAAAAAGATAACGCTTAATCTCAAATTTAGAGTAGGTAGAAGTAAAGTCGATTTTTTCATAAAAATGATTTAATTTTAATAAATCTGCAAAGATGGGAAACGCAGTTCAAAAATTTAGGTCGCCTCATTTATCGGCCATTTTAAATTTACAGCTTTCGAAGTGCAGTCAAAAGTTTCGTAACGACGGCCGCCCGGCAGATTTTATGCAAATTTTGACAAGTTAACATTAAGTAGGGGAACAAAGTGTGTCCACGTTTTACGGCTTTCCTGTCGCCAGACCCTTATTAGGCCTTTTAAAATACCTTAATTTTATGAAACATGTTTTTAATCAAACTCGGTTTATATGCAACCGGCAATGACTTCATCGTGCAAGGACATTCCATTATGACCCATCCACGAGCCATCTGGATATATCAACATTGGCGGCCTCAAAGGGATTATGGAAAACCAAATAGATGAGATCTGCGCCGATGTAGAACAGTGCCCCGAATTTAGCTTCGGTTGTACTGGCGGCGGGGAGGGCGAGGGCTCACGACTAGCTGGTCGGCTGCAGCTGTAGTATAGCCTAGTGAAGACATAAGAGCTCAATTAGGCCGTTTTGTTTGCTCGCCAAACGCACTGCCCAGCTTAGCTTCGGAAGTGTGTGCTTTAATTACGGTTACATTACGGTGTCTAAGCTTCAATATATCTATTCAAGTATTCAGAGCTTGCATCACATTGATAAACTGATGGCATTGGAAGCTATCATCCCCTAAAGGACAAAGACAATGATTACAAACGGTTTGGTGCAACCTGCCATGAATTATTAACGTACGTATGCCTGTGATTATTCGTTTTCCTTAGATTTATTTTGATGAGACTAGTGCAAACTTGAAAGGCATTTCACACTTGATCTCTTTCCTTGGATTTAAGTATGTTAGTTGATAAGGAAAGCGTTATTTAGTCATTACTCTGAGTGACGTGGAGTGTTTGGAGCCGGGGTCGGTAATGAACGCACGGGAATGACCGCCACGGCAATTTGAGCGCGCAGTGGGCCGGCTCGCACCAACAGTCCTCGAAATTACTACACGATACTTATGCTTAGAATTATGCTCCTTTAAGCGCTTAAAGGAGGATATAAATACCAGTGCGGTGGTTTTTTAGGGTTCCGAAAGGGGGTTTTTCACTTGAGAGATCTATCTGACTGCATTTGAAGTCCTTTTTTTTGGGTTCCGTAGTCAACTAGTTTCGCCATGTCCGTTTGTCCGTGTGCACGTGTGTTTTCTCGAGTTATAAAGTTAAAATTATTATCTAATACCTACTCGAACTCAAGATTATAGGATCTTAAGGAGCTTAGATAAATCGAACTTCCAAGTCAACGCAAGAAAAAATACTGCTATTTATATATGTTACATAATTTGAGTTTTGCACTCGCAAGGTAGCCCCTAATTTTACCTTCGGTCAATTAAATTTCAACTTTGCTGTCCCGCTGAAGTACCTACTATGCCACACGGAGTAATCAAGTTCTATAAATATATTCCCTAAACACACGTATCCTAATCAGATGGTAAACTCGCAAATATGTAGACCTAAACGAGTTAATAGCTGAAATCACGGAGAGGTAGAGCGGTTCAAGTTATCGTACAAGTGCTCGCGTCGAGTCGGGCTCCGCTTTCAATTTAGCGGAATTAATAACAGTGCAAATCGTACTTATGCGGCTACGGCTGCCCGCGGGAACGGGCTAAGGACTAATAACCAGTTATTTGCGGATAGCTGTCTTTAATGCATAGCACCAGTCCCTACTTCATGGATAAGTAGACACATTCGTACTTTTATGAACTTAATCGTATCTAGTTCTTTACATAGGCCTTGTATTTAGATATAAAATAAAAAAAAACCGGCTAAGTGCGAGTCGGGCTCGCGCACAAAGGGTTCCGTACCATTACGCAAAAAACAGCAAAAAAAAAAACGGTCACCCATCCAAGTACTGACCCTGCCCGACGTTGCTTAACTTCGGTCAAAAATCACGTTTGTTGTATGGGAGCCCCACTTAAATCTTTATTTTATTCTGATTTTAGTATTTGTTGTTATAGCGGCAACAGAAATACATCATCTGTGAAAATTTCAACTGTCTAGCTATCACGGTTCGTGAGCCTGGTGACAGACCGACGGACGGACGGACGGACGGACGGACGGACGGACAGCGGAGTCTTAGTAATAGGGTCCCGTTTTACCCTTTGGGTACGGAACCCTAAAAATATACGAGAACGTGTGTACAAAGCACGTAAATTAACTTCCTTCCTATATCTCCATACCTGTATTCTTTGAGTAATGTGTTCAATATTACGAGTATTTACTAAAAGCAGAAACTTGATAATTACTACCGGTGCATTCCGGGTACGAAATCGAATTGGATATTTAACAAACCTGAACCATTCGTCAAACGTGGACTGACCGGACCCAATTAGGACGCTAAGCTAAGCGTGGCTACTAACTTGAGACGGCTGAAAGCACCTCTAATTATTATGGATACGCCGAACCTAGACTGACGGTAATTTCCTGGACTCCCTCTGGGGATATTGGTGCTTTATTAATTTCACATAAACATTTCTTTGAATTGTCATAATCAAACTACTCCTGAAAATATTGAATTTAAACTGGATTAGACCCATTCCGCCGTGACCCGGATGGCCGAGCAGTTTTTGGCGTCTGATACGAATGCAGAGGCCGCGCTGGTTCGATTCCAGGCCTGGGCACTGGATGCTCACTTTTTCCTGTGTGTATGACATTCAGTTCAGTTTAGTAATAATAGTCGACTATATTTCGTACATTGTTTATCGTATGTTGCCAGTCAGTTATTTTTTTAATTAGTTACCTTGCGTATGTTCTGTCCCGTTTGGTGGTTACGCGAATGTAGCTTGAATAGTTAATCCAAGCATTCAGAGATGAATTTAAAACATAAATACTAAACATTAAGGCCTATAGAAAAATATTCCCACAGTGAAAAGTGATTGAGTCGTGCACAATCGGTGTAAATGAACGCAGGGGTGCGCAACCGGCGGGTCGGGAGGCCGCGATTCAATTACGTGCGCATGCGTCATCGAAGCTGACAAATGACGCCTTGTGTCATTCCCGTGACGAATGTCTGACCAGAAATCTGTACGGTAATGACCTATTAATGCCCAGATAATTAAAAGTAAGAAAGAAAAGGAACATGTAAAAAATAATGTAATAGGTAATTGTACACCTTTTATAGTTTTAAAGAACCGAGGAAAAAAACATTTTTTTACGCATCATTTATTGGCCCTTGTTATTCAAATATGGGTATAATATGTCAAAAAAATAACCACCCATCTGTTACAGTTAGCAATATACAGCCTTTCAAGAATCAGATAAACTGTGAATCTAAGTAGGTTGACACCCTGTGGCATTCTATTATAACCTAAAAATATTGCAAACAAACCAAATACCGATGTCAAGAAACATTTCAAATTACGTAACCTATTGACAATTACACTGCCATTTCAATCAAAAAATGTTCAAGCAGGTTTTCATTTCAATATACTTTAATGTCAAATTGGCTCTCTTCTGAGAAACCAGAAATCGGTTACATTTCCCGGTACAGTTAGAGCTTCTACCGAATGCATAATGGCTGGAAAAATGTCAAGCGTAAGTGTATTAAAGTTGGGGCGGTCTTGCTGCGTGCCGGCACTGATGTATGGTCGGCGACAAATTGGAAACAGTAGCAAATGGCCCGATCGCGGGTCCGCTCCACAATACCAGCGTTTACTCGGTTCAATTATGCTTTTAACGTCCTTCGGCCTGTTCTAGTGAGACAATGTTCGGGTTGTTTGTTCGGGTATGATTGTTGTTGGTATTTATTTAAGAATAAGATTTCCAAATACAAGATATAAATATGGGTTATTCGCCGTATTTATCCAACTATTTGTTTTTAAAATTATTTTTTAGAAAACTAAAAAAGAGATAGAGATTCGCAGATTCTGACTAAAATATGAAGAAATGTGTAGGTGCTATAAGGGGCAAAAATGACCATATTCCATTAAGGCGTCATCGATTTATGGCCCCTTTTATATTGAGTTGAGAGCTCTGCAAATTTGATTGTTTCGTTTGTTTACGGAATAATTTATGTTAAACCTGTAAATTACTTAGTTGGGTGTATGTAAACCACTTAAGGTTAGGTGTTTTTTGTTATGGATGTTTGGTGAACGGTGTGAAAACGGTTTCCTAATAGAACAGTATTCAATATAGATCGCAGGCGGTGCAGAAAATGGTCTCGAACGCGTGAGCGCCCCTGAATCCCGGCGGCGATTAGAATTACAAATCGGTGCGCTATTTCAATAAACATAGAGTCACTTTTTCTATGAACATGGTTTTCGTAGCATTGGTTTTATTTCACCGAGATATTATTATGAAATGAAATTAATTATATTACAAACATGCATGGATTTGGGTTACTCATATGGCTATTGTTATTGTAGAATAATGTTACATTAAAGCTCTCTTCAAAAGTAATACTTGCGATAGTATGATACTCAAATCCTAGTCGCACAGTAAGCTAAAGCTAAGCTAAACTAGGCTTGTGTTGTAGCTAGTAGGAGACGATATATATACATACGATATACATAAATAGATAAATATAAATACTTAGAAAACATCCATAATTCAGTGACAAATATCTGAGATAAATACACGAATAAATCTTTAGCAGGATTCGAACCCGGGAACTCCTGCTTCTCCTGCAGGGTGGGTCATTAGTAGTGTCCGACCGAAACATGTTTTTTTGCCGAAACCGAAACGGAATGTTCGGCTTTGGCTCTAGTTTCGGCCGAAACCGAAACCGAAAACGAACCTTTTGTAGACTTGTTAAAATCGTTGAAAAAATGTTATAAAACCGCTTTTACACACATATTATGGGGCTGTCAATACCCAATGTCCTTGAAATTGATGTTACTTAAGCAGTTTTTTAAGAATAAGATTTGATAACACACGCAGTGCATGTGTTATTTTAAACGTCAAAACTTCTATGAAATTATGACGTATAAATAACATTTGCACTAGTTGCACTGCGTATGCTATCAAAATAATAGCAGTAATTTCTTGGTCTAACTCTATTCATTCACTAGTCAAGCCAACACGTAGATACAGGGTCAACCAAAAACGCGAGCGCAGCGAGCGCGAATTTTTTGTTGACAATATCGCAAGGCCGGGTACCGATCTTCACGTGGGCCTAAACGTCCGAAGTGCCCCAGTGAGGCGAACTTTCATGCGAAGTCAAAGCCGTGCTTCAGGCTTCAGGATAAGTAGTTGAGCACAGAGACTCCAACCAATGTCCATTGTATTAAAAAGCGAGATATTTCCTTGAGCGCTGGTGGCCTAGCGGTAAGAGCGTGCGACTTTCAATCCGAAGGTCGCATCGCAAGGTACAAACCCCGGCTCGTAGGAATGACTTTTTCGGAGCTTACTTATATACGTAATATCATTTGATATTTACTATTGCTTTTCGGTGAAGGAAAAACATAGTGAGGAAGCCGGACTAGTCCCGATAAGGCCTAGTTTACTCTCTGGCTTCGAAGGTCAGTCTGATGGCAGTCGCTTTCGTAAAAACTAGTACCTACGCCAATTCATGGGATTAGTTGTCAATTGGACCCCAGGCTCCCATGAGCCGTGGCAAATATTCCGGGATTACGCGAGGAAGATGATGAGTTTTCTTATTTCTTTGCCCAGGCCCAGTACCATGCGACAGTGCTATCTCATTTACTCCGATACAATTAGACAGTGTGCGCGTTATAGGTATTAACAGCCTCTTAAGACTGCGTCGACCGTCTAGTAGCGCCCTCATTAGTGGAATTGTGTTTTATAATAAACCAATTAATTTCTGTAGGTACCTATACATTAATCAGTATAATTATGTAGGTACATATTAATATTGTTGTCCTACTTATTCCCCAACTTTTGGTCTTTGTCTCATAGTTTAGTTTCATAGTACGAAGTACCATTTCGTAAGTTTCGGCCCGGCCGAAAGGTTCGGCCGTTTTTTGGCCGAAACCGAAACTACAGCCGAAACATGTTTTTTTGGCCGAAACTGGCCGAAACCGAAACCGAAACCGAACCTTCGGTCGGACACTAGTCATTAGTGTCATTACCCACTAGGCTAGGAGGCCGTTATGTAATGTATTGTGTTGTACTGCTGTGCAAATGTTGATGTTAACTTGACCAGAAGTCATGTTTAGTGCTCAGAACACTCATAATATTAATTCTTAGGTTGCGACATTCAAGTTAAATTTCAAATAGGTACGCCGAGATTTGTACCTAAATCCCGGCGAGGCAGAAGGGAAAAACATAATAAAGGGTGTTTGTCCCTCGCAAATAGTTAGATTATATAAATACGCTCGGAACAGTTTAGACGATACGATCTGCGGTCGGACCATACGGACGGACGGTCGTCTACTCAAATTGAGTGGGGTTTAAGGAGTTTTTTTTATTGTTACTACTGATTTTATTACGCTAAGTTGCTAAATTGTAGACGAAACATATTTTAACATGTAAATTCAGCATCATTTTAGAAAATAAGTCTTGATACTTATGTACTGTTTAAAATTATACAACATTTGCAATTTTATTTTAAAGTGTGCACTTTTAACCTAAGATAAGTCTTAATAAAATAATAAATACATTCAATAGTTATTTATTTTACCAGGGTTTCAAGTCGTGCTAATATGGATAGTCGAGCAAGCGAAAGATTTCATAGTTGAAACACGAGTATAGCGAGTGGTTCGAAAAGTGAAATCTTGAGCGTTGCAAGGGTTACAAGACACGAGGGTTAAACAAACTTTGCTACCGAGTGAAACACAAAAATGTTCACCATACCAACGTACTAAATGTACCTAAATCACAATTCAAATCCAAATGGATGCTGTAAAATATTTTATATTAAATTCATCACTTTTAAAGTCAATTTCACCAGTCAATGTGAGGAAACATCTCTAAATTTACATTTACAACTTTTTTTACTAAGTATTTACTAGCTGGTGTGGTGAAAATGTATTTTTGCCTTTTTTGATCTATTACTAAGAGTAACAACTACTATAAGATTACATCACTTTCACCATTGCATATTCGAATCTACCACGTATATTTTATTGTCTGTATTTTGTTTGCAGGTAATATAATATTCTGCGGTAACCAGGTTCGTAACCCAAGCTCGAAGACCCGCTCGAATGGCCAGAGGTACATAATAGGTGACTCCGATACCCGCCCGTCGGCTTACACCCGATCCTATGCTAGCTGTAAGATAATTTACTTACTAGCATATGATACTTATACTTGTTATTTCTCTAGATTCTCTACACTAAAAATCGCATCATTCAACGGTGACCAGTGTACTGGCATGCTAGTTGAAGGAGTTTACTATAGGTATAACAAGGTTTTTTTACTAGGTACTTACTTAAAATTCTTTCTTTTTTATGCATTCATATTTATTTACTCGTACTATCTTAAATATTTTTCTTTCCATGTCATATTTAACTTTTAATTAAAAAAAAACAACGGGTTGCACTCCGGGAGTGCTGGCAGAAGTGAAAACTCAATGACATTGTAACTCAAAATATTAATAACAGCGCCATCTAGTGCAAAATGTCTGCAGCACTATGTATAACTGAGCGCCATCGAGCGTTATATCGTCGCATTACTTGAAACCCCTAAGCACATCACTGTGAGTAGAGTACGTCACGCAAGCGCCCTGCGCCGCCTAAACGAAACAGCAGGCTCAGGCATACATTGTCGCCGCGCGGTAGAAAGATAGTTACGCCTTACGCCTTACGCTGTCTCGAGTTTAACATTTTTTCCCCACCTCAAAAAGTGCACAGCGCCGCTAAAGAAGTTTTCACTTCAAAAATTATTCCGACGGAACCCTCATTTTGAACTCGGAGAAACATGCGTAAAACAAATTTAGACTGTTCAAGGACTTGCCTGCAATGTTATACAAATTGCTAACTAGAGAGTAAGTACAACGAATTCAGTCGCTCGACCAAATACCGCAATGTAACGAAAATCGCATGCAAATTCTTGATCCGTCTAAATGGGGCTTTAGAATATGCCTGGTAGATAGGCTACCTATAGTACCTCGGTAGGTACAAGTCCAAAGTTCATTTAGCCCGAAACAGTCGGGTTGCTTCAGGAAATAAGAAATGCAATCTTTTAGAACAATCAAACAAATAGCGGAATATCTACAGTGACCAAGGAATTGTAGTCCCAAGCTCGGCCCGGGGAGGAATCCAATCAGCGAAACTAGTTCTAGTGATGCCTATCACTAAACTTTCACATTCAAAGATTTGTTTCTCGAGATTAAATCAAAGGCGAATTACAGCGGCGAAAAAGAAATATGGCCAGGCCGGCCCCTGCACGGGCAGGGCGGGGTGTCTTGCTGAAATTGCTTTTCAATCCCTCGGACTTTGGACTTGTAAAGAAGTTATTACCTTCCACAAGATAGCGGCGGGTCCGGCGATACGGATATATGTCTTTTTCATATGTAATATTCCTTTTTCGCGTTTTATTAATGGAAAATGTTTCGTGGGACAGTGCGGTTGGCTTCGTATATTAAAAAGACGTCGCTTTAGCGTGGCTCCCTTTATACGATTGCCGCAAAGTGGTTTAGGTTATTGCAATGGAATTTTCGTAATAAGTAAGTATTTGTCGATTTTGACGCCGGATATTTTACTTGGTGTAAGTTATTTAAAAGTAAACCTTTTCAGGTGAGGACGAGACGAGGATGACTAGTTAGAGTTTGTGTGTTTATTTTTAATGTTTCGCGTTTAAAAATATGTGGGTTTGAGAATAATCCCAATTTTAACGGGAAAACATTAAATTATCCTATCTATTGTCACCTTCTGAATGTTGAGCAAAATATACAGGAATTTCTTAACACTCCATTTTTTACTGATGGCCATTGGATAGAAAATTAACTAAATTATGTTTTAGTATAAGTTTAAGTATTGAATTTCGCAATGTATTGATAGCCGTTGTGCTGCGCTAGCTACGAGTATCTAGCTGTGCCCGGCTCGCCTGATAATGTTACCTACTCAAATTAAGTCCACTACACCAATGTTTGGAATTAATTAGGGTATTGTTTAATTGGCATCTCTTGTTATCTGTTCAGAGGGATTATTTATTCATTAGTGGTATTTGTGACAGCTGAGGTGTGCTATTACGCCAATGGTTACAAGTTACAATGGTGTTGTTAATAATAAAATGGTGTTCAAGTTAAAATGAATGATGACTAAAAAAACACGCATCCAGATTTTCGCGTTGAGTTTTGTTGAATAGAGCGGAGCATTAAAACGGTTTAGGCTTGACGGATCGTTAATTTTATAAAAGTTGCAATAGCGTCCCCAGTTGTTGTTGTCAGGGGTATCAAACGCAGGCTCGCAGGACAATGCGGCCCGCTACAAGCGCGTGCGGCTTGATTACACCTGTCCGTCACGATTAATAGAATATTGTGTGATTCAAATTGAATTAGCTCGCCATTGTCGAATTACCCGCGTATGGTTCGTACGGACTATTGATTTTGAATATTTAGTAGCCAATTTAGACTATGTTTGTACTGTGATTTGAAAATTGGATATCATTGTTTGATAGTGCGTAGGTAATTACTTGCATATTGTGTATACTCGCAAATTGATTTGATTTCAGTTCAGGCACTTGATATACACTTTGTTTACACGTTATTGTTTATGATGAAGTCGATTAGTTATAAGTCAAATATGGTTTTTAAATAAAAGCCAATTAATTAGTAATAGGCTACTATTTCAATATAATATAATTAGACATATAGGTCCTACACACTGTTTGCTTACAAGGCCTTAGGTTTCCTACTTTGCATTCCATATTTACACGCTGTAACTTGGTGTTGAGATCGTATAACTTGGTATAGTTATTTGTTAATTTAGTTATAAAGCTAAATATGACAATATCTACAACTAAGTAAATCGCCCCAAAACTGTAGTTTCATAGTTTTATCATATTTGTGTATTCTATTTATAGAAGCTTTGTTTTAACTTACTTTCAACGACATATCTAAGTAAGACGAGTAAATATTTGTGCGCGGCCGGACGTTGAGCTAGCATGACCATATCCAACATGGACACACAAAGGTACCTATTTTGATAATTAACTCATCCAAGTACCAGTTGGTACAAGTAATATGAGTGGAAGATGTGCGTGAGAGTTATTGGATTTACTATAGTTAGCAATAGTTCATAGCATGGTGTTTAGTAATTATTTGACTAAATAAATTAAAGCCTAGAAAATGACTAATATGAAATGAGAAGTTAAAACCGTTGTCTCCGTAAACTGAAATGGCATCCAGTGCCCATATGACACATATATCTAATATATCTGCATATTTTTGTTTATGTTTGACATTGTAATATTTCTAGTAAAATAACACAATTTAAAATATTTCATAAAATAATTAAGCCCAACTAAATGGGGGTTTAAGTGTACCTAATTATGTACAGGTAACCTTCAAACAAAAAAACTTCAACTAAAAAAATGAATTTTTCACCCGTTCTCACAATAATGTGTCCGAGGTGTAGGTTTTTTTAAATACACAAATTATCTACCTACCTATTGGTTTCAGTCTACCTTGATGCTCATTATTCAGGTACCTTTTTATTGCAACCAATGTTTGTTGCTCTAGCGGAGCCCTGTCATCGGCCCCTCTAGTTCCGCTCAATTGACCACAAATGCTGGCCCAATATTTGCTCAGAACATAAAAATGGCAGCTGCTGGTTTCTCGTCTGATTTGTTGACCGATTGAAAGCTGTATTTGTATTCCGGCAACATGTAGTTATTAAATGCTACATTACATAGGAGTTGAGATATTATTTTGTTACAAAACTATGGTTTTTTATTTATGTTAAGTTTCCGTACATTTATGTAGTAGCAAACGCTATTTATAATTTAGAACCCTGCAAGCGGGTAACTTGGAGCTAGAACTGACAGTGCACCGACGTCGTCGCGTAACATTACTCGTCCGTTACCCCAAACTCATTTACCTTCAAGATCCTAAGTTAGCTCCAGCCAGGGGAGCCATGTAACTGAATACGTCTGTTTAGTACAAGATCATCTCGTAATTAATCCACTTATGAAGCAGGCAAGGCTTTGAAACGCGATGCTCAACTTAGCGGCTTCTCCAGGGAGTGTTGAGTGTTGTTCGGTGTACAGTGTTGCGCTGGCGTTTGTTGTGCAGCTCATATATGTGGGAACTATTGGGAATATATAAATACAGATTAAATGTTCCGTAAAACCTATAAATTATAGTCCAGTATAGTTCTCCATGTCCTAGCCGACAACGGCGACCTTTACAACTTTCTCTGATGAGCACTTATGTATATGGCTCGCCAACGAGCCATAGTCCAGTACCACAGCTATGGTCTATAAATTCAATACGTAATAAGTATAAATAGCAGTGTACACTATTGATTTGTCTGAGTTTTTCTCCCATTTATGCATTATGTAAATGAACGAAAAACATTTACTCAAACCCGTTAATGTCACACTGACAGGTCACACTGAGCAACTTCTACGGGTTTGAGAAAATGTATAAATATCTTGCGATACAAATACGACATTCGAATAATAGTCACATCTGCGACGGCAAAGTCACTTATTTTATCAAGGAAATTGACAGCTACGGCGGCGGCAACAGTAATGCAGCTTTGCATCTGCAGTTGACATCTGAACGTCACCTTTAATAGGAAACAATACAAAATTGTTGTCTCTCGTAAAACGATTATAAAATCTATTAATAACGTTGATTAATAACAAATTTCCTTAACGTAATTAGAGTTTAGAGGGGAGAAAGATTTATTACAACACTATTAAATAAATATAAAACATTAAATTAGCTAAAAAACTCATACATCATTCTTAAATATAAAATATTATTAATCAATTAAATTGTCAAATCACAAAATACCTACAAATACAAATGCATTTCAACACATCTAAATTTAACCTTATAAAATAACTTACAATTAAATAAAAACTAAATTACAACTAACACAAATAGTCCCCCAGATCCGATCCCTGCGGAAGGGTGCCCATAATGCTGGCTACATTCCCCCGCTGAATCGCAACAAAATAAAGAGTAAAATTCATTTCTACATATTTACCTTTATGAAATAATGTTCTTCATAGCCAAAAAACACTGGCTATATTTGCGTACTTTTCTTCCATACAATGCATAAAAAGTAATTAAAATGAATACAGAACCAAAAATAAGTAGCATCAAAGAGTAAAAACGAAAAAATCAATAACGGCCACTTAAATTCGTATTATAACATCGAGAACTCGCAACGCTATGATATGTATATGCATATATTATATGGATATCAACAATATTTATTACTTATTTAGTGTATTTAATAGGTACGATGGAAATTGGAAACGATCGAGCGCTGAAAAAATACGAATACTTTTTAAATATATGGCGAATATTATAATTACACACGAACATGAATTATAATTCTCTGAATACCGACTCGGTAAAATAATTACGATTTATGATCGATCACCCTATTGTAGACTCCGTTCTCTTCCATAGCTTGCTTTATACATACAACGTCAAATTGTTTGAGAGGATGCGTGGAAAGGTCTCTTATAAGTTAGTATAATGGTCAACACATTTTAGAAAAAGGTCACTTCTGACAATACAATAAAAGTTGACGACTCTGGTACATATACATATACATATATCCCATTTTTCTTATTTATTTGAGTATCAGGTACTGAATACTACGTATTTTATAAATGATTGTACATCGATGTACATCGATGCCTTGATTTACCTATATATATATACACATACATACAATTTATACACCTAAACCTTCCTCAAGAATCACTATATTCATAGGTGAAAACCGCATGAAAATCCGTTCAGTTGTTTTTGAGTTTATCACGAACAAACATACAAACACACAAACAGACAGACTCGGCGGGAAACTTTGTTTTATAAGGTGTAGTAATGTTATGTGTTAAGTTAAGAGAAACTTAGGTACTCTACATTTTGGCAGAACATTCATAAACAAACCGTTTCTTTTGGCTAACCGTCTTTAAGATACATGTAACGTAATCTTCTGAGCCTAACTACTTACGTTTTGGTTTATTTTTTTAATGCTTACTGTTTACTGTTCCTTTTCGATAAATAACTCGTTTGTAACACCGTTTTATCTATACATATAATAAAGCTGAAGAGGGTCGAAAGTCTGTACATGGAAGATATTTGAAAAAAAGTTGGCTGGGGATACTTAGAATTGATAACAGAACACGTTCCAACAGTTTTTAGAATTTTTGTCTGTTTGTCTGTTTATCTGTTTGTCTGTTTATTTGAACGCGCATCACGTGAAAACGGCTGAACGGATTTTGATGAAAACTTTACTAATCTGTCGAGAACATCTCCGGCCAGGTTATAGGCTATAAAAATTCAACCCCTAAACGGGGGGGGTAGCCACAACAATCGATTGACTTAAGTTTGCCCCTGAATCGTATGGCGCTACTTAGGAAGGAGGGGCAAACTTTTTTCAAATATGTGCTAACACTTTAGAGTACCCTGGTAAACTAACAGATGGCGCTGAATTTAATACGATGTGACATAAATAAGCCACCGAGGAAGGATTTTGCCAAATTAACTCTAAGTTTAGAAGACCCCTCTTCTAAAATTTCAATCAATCGTACGGATATAATAAAAAAAAAAAAAAAAATGTTTATTGCCAAAAAAACGAAATCTTACAGTATAAGTACATTATAGCTTATAATAGACAATTATTAGTACTAACAAGTTTTACAAGTGCAGGACAGCCTTTCTTTTGGTACATAGGCAATGGGCACCAGTCTCAGGTTTTGCTAGATTAGTGGTATTATCCAGCCCTGATTTTCAGCCTGATCCCTCTGGTCGGAAGGCGTTTGGCGCGGCTGTGTGTGCGTGTGTGTGTGTGTGCGTGCGTGTGTGTGTGTGTGTGTGTATGTGTGTGTGTACCTAAAAGGTGTGACTGTTACAGGAGTGCTTGTGTGTATGTTGTGTGTATGTATATCAACAAATTTAATTGAATAATTGTGTTGGTTTAATAATACAACAAAATTAAACGACAGTAAATTAATTGCCCCTCATTGCACAGTGCCATCTTTTGGGGAGCTGAGTAAACATTAAGTAACCAAGAAAACTAAAAATGGGTTTACATAGTTACGTAGTGGTAAAATAAACACACATATCAACACGCGTATAATTGCATAAAATTATTTATTTTCTCCGTCATGAATTATACCAAATCGTAATCATATCGCATCCATATCAAATCCATATTCATACGCATCGCCTCCTTAAGCACTTAATAATGGCCACGAAGGTGGGTACTTTGAAAAAACATTGACCTCCGTCATTTGCAGTGCCGGATTAACCCTTTTAAGCAGAATAAAATTATCGAAAAATTTTCGCGCTCGCTTCGCTCGCGTTATCAATAACATTCTAAGATGCTTATGATAAAGGTGACATTCAGGTGGTGCCTGCAGCAGCATTAGGTACTCTGTTGCAACGTTACTGCTGCGGCACTGTCAATTTTCGTGATAAAATGATGTGACTGATTTCCATACTAAAAGTAAAAATGTACAACTGTCTATCAAAATGCGTTTTTTATATCGAAAAATTTTCGCGCTCGCTTCGCTCGCGTTTTCAATAAAATTCTAACATGTGATAAAGGTGACATTCAAATTTCGTGATAAAATGATGTGACTGATTTCCATACTAAAAGTAACAAATGTACAACTGTCTATCAAATTGCATTTTTTTTATATCGAAAAATTTTCGCGTTCGCTTCGCTCGCGTTTTCAATAACATTCTAAGATGTTTATGATAAAGGTGACATTCGGGTGGCGACTGCAGCAGCATTATGTACTCTGTTGCAACGTTACTGCTGCGGCACTGTCAATTTTCGTGATAAAATTATGTGACTGATTTCCATACTAAAAGTAAAAATGTACAACTGTCTATCGAATTGCGTTTATTTATATCGAAAAATTGTCGCGCTCGCTTCGCTCGCGTTTTTGAATAACTTTCTAAGATATGATAAAGGTGACATTCGGGTGCGGATCTGCAGCAGCATTACTCTGTTGCAACGTTACTGCTGCAGCACTGTCAATTTTCGTGATAAAATGATGTGACTGATTTCCATACTCAAAGTAAAAATGAACAACTGTCTATCAAATTGCGTTTTTATATCGAAAAATTTTCGCGTTCGCTTCGCTCGCGTTTTCAATAATTTTCTGAGATATGATAAAGGTGACATTGGGGTGGCGACTGCAGCAGCATTAGGTACTCTGCTGCAACGTTACTGCTGCGGCACTGTCAATTTTCGTGATAAAATGATGTGACTGATTTCCGTACTAAAAGAAAAAATGTACAACTGTCTATCAAATTGCGTTTTTTTATATCGAAAAATTTTCGCGCTCGCTTCGCTCGCGTTTTCAATCACTTTCTAAGATATGATAAAGGTGACATTCGGGTGGGGACTGCAGCAGCATTACTCTGTTGCAATTTTACTGCTGCAGCACTGTAAATTTTCGTGATAAAATGATGTGACTGATTCCCATACTAAAAGTAAAAATGTACAACTGTCTATCAAATTGCGTTTATATATCGAAAAATTTTCGCGCTCGCTTCGCTCGCGTTTTCACTAACATTCTATGATGTTTATGATAAAGGTGACATTCGGGTGGCGACTGCAGCAGCATTAGATACTCTGTTGCAACGTTACTGCTGCGGCACTGTCAATTTTCGTGATAAAATGATGTGACTGATTTCCATTCTCAGCTGAAATGCAGCAATGAACGTCACTCAATTTACCAAAAAAAATCAATGTAACCTTGATGACCCTAGGGAGAGGGGCCACCATGGTCTAGAAATACTTAGGGCATCAAAATATCTTAATCCGGCACTGGTCGTTTGCGGAGTCAAACGATTTGGGACTCGCATTTTATACGCATTTACCATGCCTTCCCGAAAAAAATCGAATCATTCGCGTAAGTTTCGCAACGCATTAAGGTTACAAGGGGCACGTGGTCTTCCTCAGGAGTCTGAAGAAGACCACGGTAAGTGGCGCTCTAGCCAGGCAGGCCGCTTCGTTTTCGCTCGCGCGCGTATACCTTACTGTATCGTCCGATATACACCTACTACTCTGTCGTTTAAATCCTTAGAGAATATAACCAACGGAGACGCCATGTCTATAATTTTCGGTACAAAATAGTCTGGAGTTTTTTGCGGGGGAGGGGCACATCAAATGTGTACCTACGTAACGTAAACATAGTCATGTCAGATAAACGTCGGTTGACCATTGGCCGCCTATTTTCGACAGAGGGGAACGCCTGTTAATGACCACTCCGTTTGGTTATATTCTCTAAGTTTAAATCACGTGTAAAATTTGAATAAGGGCGAATAAAACTATTGATTTTGGAGTGTAGTTTTATTTAGTGGTACCTAATTGTAAAATATTTTATCTGGACTTCAGTCCTCTAGCATATGCATCTGTCAACTTTACTTCAAGTTCCGCCTCCAGGGGAGAAGGAGAGAAATTAGGATTAGAAATTAGCCGCTTACTGACACAGACCGAATTACACGCGGGCGGAGCCGCGGGCACAGCTAGTTATAAATAAAAATCTGACTAAAATGTGATTGTTGTGAGGTTGTGACAAGTCAACTGGTGTATATAGCCACTATGTTTCGCCTTTAGTTCTATTTCATTTAATATCTTGTAGCACTGATGTATGAACATGCTAACAGGTAAATGCTAAAAGTTTTAAACATAAGTAGGTGTTAACATTAAAAAAGTGGAATTAGGTGATGTTGATGTTGAGTTGCTAACAGGAGAAGACCTTGTAAGGGATAGTTTCCCTTTTAATTTATTTTCCTGTTAAAATACCTATGACGTTTTTACCTCTTATTACGATAATTGTGTGGTAATTTTCCTTACACAGACCTTACTTAGTTATACGCCAAGTAGGTATACGCCAACTACATGTCAAAAACATTTAGGCTCATATTATGTTACAAACAAAATCGATGGAGTTATCATTGAATATAAACTATATCTTCTTACTCTTCAACTTCACTACATCTTATAAAACAAAGTCCCCCGTTGCGTCTGTCTGTCTGTATGTTAGCGATAAACTCGGAAACCACTCAACGGATTTTCATGCACTCTTTAGGTACTCATCAATATTATATAATAATTCTTGAAGAGGATTTACATGTGTATAATTTGTAAAGGTTTACCGTAAGTAATAATCTCGGTCGAAAGGGATAATCTTAAATTGAGATAGTCACTCAATTTTATTTTTCTTATATAACAATATACACATACGAGTATTATCGCTCTTGTAAAAAAACTCTACAGATGGCGGCCATTCGACTCAATTTTTTCTCGTATTTATAAGGTTTCACCGTATTCAATGTTGTTATATTAAATTTCGATATGTTTAAACTTAGACAGCTGTTATAGCAGCGGACAAATATATTGAGCCACCCGATCTGCCCCTCTACCCATAACAGCTATTAAAATATCAGTGTGATTATAGAATTTATTACGAGACAATACTCGTACAGTAAATAAAACTTAGTTGAGTTTTCCAATGGCTGTCACGACCTGCGTGGTGGGCGGTGGTTAGGGACTCTCTAAGACAATCACTCAATAAATACGTCCACAATAATGTAGTTTAAAGCCCAAAAAGCTATTTAAAGAAAAGAGTAGGCACAATGTGAGTAATTTTCATCATCCAGGAGTAACTAATCATCTTTTACTAAAACCATTAGAAGAAAACAGAACATAAACTGTAAATTTTGCGACGTCGGATACTCGTAGGAAGACGTGACCTGCCCCAACAGTCTCTGTGTTGGCGCGCGGACATGCTACCAGGGGCACATCGATTTATACGGCGAAGAGAAATCAGAACATCAGAACAAGTAAGAGGTAGGCTACGTAAAAACATACTAAATGTATCAAAGTTCTGTTGTAGTTGGATATGTATATGTCGCGTTGGATATATTATTAATAATAATTTTATTTTATAATCCTATTCTAGTTATCGTATACATAAGACTTGCCTAGGCTAGCGACTAGGCTAAGATGCCGTTGATTAAATATATTTTTATGTACCTACACTAACTTTGCTTTCTATAAATGTACCATTTAGTCGCTGTTAAAAACGAAATAACATATTTATATTATATTTACCTGAAGTTGCATCTCATTATCCATTGTCTATAACATGTAAAACAATATTAATTAGTATTTAGTATGCAATCCTTTTCAATCGTTAATTGCAGTTGTTAATTAACTCATACTGCAATCACGTTAACATACTTAACTAGAATATGCATTGCCTTATCAGGTGCAGTAAAATTGATTGCTAATTACAGGAAATGAAACAATTCCGTATCTAATTAGCGTGATCGAATTAGAATGGTTAACATACCTTCGAGCCGGCTTAATCCAACGTCAGTCATTGATCTACTCGCCTTTCAGGCCAATTCGAACATACAGCACGTATATCAGAATGATATTTCAATCTTGTTTTTTAGTTATCGTGCGTCTCGCTCGCGCCAATACATATACGGACAAGCAGACGAAATGCGCGATAACTGAATGACATCAGTTAGATGTGATTCTGATATCGGTTTACGTTCAAATTTACCTATTTTAATAAAAAACGAAGTTAATCAGGTAGTTAGGGCGTGTGCACACGAGGTTGGACGGCACACAGGGTCTTCGTGTAGCTGTAATGTGGTAAATAAATGATGCTTCGATGAAGCTATAGAAAAGAGGTTTAAAGTGAGAATTCACAAAGTGGTAGTGAACAATTTAAATAATTATTATAAGATTATTATTATTTAAATAATTAATACAAGATCTCAAATAATGGAACTCAAAATACTGCCCGCAACTTCGTCTGCGTGGATTGATAATGATGATTGATAATAAACTAGGTATTCTATGTCCTTCCCGGGGTCTCAAACTAGAACAATTGTCTTAAGACATCATACCAAATTTAATCTAAATCGATTCAGCGGTTTAAGCGCCAATTTGATTATTTTCATTTCAATACATTCAAAACGGCTTTGATAATGTGATTTCACACTACGCCACCACCACCACCGCCTGACTTTTAACCAGTTGGTCTAAAATAATCCAGTCTAGCGAATTGGTGCTTGAACGGTCTACCTTCTACACTAAAATTTCAATTTAGACTAATTTAGTGCTCGGGTAGTTTCAGATTGACAAAACATAACAATATTACCGTATCTTTATAACTTAAATACGTATTACATTTCTAAGCTGAACAAACAAAGAATATTTATTGAATATAAAAAATGCATACCTTCAGATCCACAGCGCAGGCTTCGTCATTTTACAGAAAGCTAATCCACCTTAGATTTCGTCAAAATAAAACGTGCATTTACACACATACTTAACATCAATATTACCCATTTGTAATAATTGTCAGTTTTAGCAGCAAAGTAACAGGTAGACCACCCAATTAGGTTAATTAGTATACTCGTATTCTTTACGGCTTGCGGGCACTGGAAATGGAAACTGATTGATTTGTTAATTAATAAACCAACTCACGATAATAATTAGGTACATACATTAAATTACTGATAATGAGCGAAGCTTACGACTATCCGTTGCAACTTCAAATTGATAAATTAATTAATTCACTAGGCTAGGTAATATTACTTACTTAATCTGGGGGCACGGTAGTGCCCCCGCCAAGACGAGCAAAGCGAAGCGCAAGGGCACTACCACTACCTACCTTTACTCGAAGCGCTTCGTCGTTTTTTTGAACCCTCATAACTTGGGTTTGGATTATACCAGATAAACAAAATTCTCGGGATATGATGTCAATAGTGGACTTATTAAACATAAAAAAATTAAATTGCATAGCTCTTATACTTTAGATTTTATTCATATCTAAAAAACCCCGATTTCGTCACTGACTCACTCACTCACTCACTGTTGATCATCAAAACCTCTAGGGTACTTCCTGAAGTCCTAGGAAGCTAAAATTTGGTATAGAAGATAGTCTTAGTACACAAACAACAAAAAAATTCAAAAACTAGAAATTTTTTGCCCTTAAGGGGGTGAAAAGGGGGGTGAAATTTTGTATGAGAAATCAATAACCGCTGAACCGATTTAGTTGAAATTTGGTATGTAGATAGTTTTTGTTATGGGGAATGGTATAGAATAGCTTTCAACCCCAAAATCACCCCGTAAGGGTGAAAAGGGGGTGGAAAAGGGCGTTAGGGGAAAAAGGGGGTTGAAGTTTGTATGGGGAGTCAGTAAAAAGCAGATTGTATAAAAGATGCCCAGGTGCGTATTTCAGGATTTTTAACACGCGCAACCCTATAAATTAGGGGATGGAAGCAACTTACAAAAAGAAGTGAAATCCCACCAAAAACATTTTCATGTAAAATGTTGCCAAGACGAAACCATAAGGCCTGACAAAAAGTAATCAGATCTCTTGTAGAGCCAAGTTTCTAACTCTACAAGACCTAACTTCACAAACTCTACACCTTAGTCAAAATATGTGGCTTGGCCGCTTCGTTACTCCAAGAACTATTGTATTATAAAAAATAATTAATAGGGAATAACTTTTTCACCTTACGTCCATGTGACAGTAGCGAAACGGTCAAGCCACATATTTTGACTAAGGTGTAGAGTTTGTGAAGTTAGGGCTTGTAGAGTTAGAAGCTTGGCTCTACAAGAGATCTGATTACTTTTTGTCAGGCCTTATAGTTTCGTCTTGGCAACATTTTACATGAAAATGTTTTTGGTGGAATATGTATATTCAGGTTATTCTAATGCACATGGGAGAAATTGAGCAGGTACTCGGTATGTTAGTAGGTACAGTAACAACGAAGTCACGTTTTGATTATGAGCAATTGATGTTTCGGCACTGATCCGAGTGTCATCTTAACGTGAAAAAATTAAAAGTAGGTACATATTAATAGGTATGGACCTACTTAGTACAAATAAATTAAATACATTTATTATGAGAATAATCCCGTTATTATTGTAAGTATGTAGTACACGTTGTAGTGTCGTCAGTTTTTAGTGGTTGTGTGTTGTAGGTATGTACGAGTATGTACTGTAATTATGTGTGTCAAAGGGGGCTTATAAAGTTTTTGCATCACCTATTATTGTTGTTGATTGAATTCTCTGTATCCGCTACCAAAAAGTTGTCTGGAACGCTCCTTAGCGATAAGCCCGCCCTGCTGTGTTCTGCCTCTCTCTTTAATAAATTGTTTTTCTTTAAGTTTTAGATTTCCTTTACGAGGTGTGCCAATAAAGAGTATTCTATTATTTAACTGTAGTTGCAATGGAAAAGTTATTGACTGACCTTTGTATTTCGCTCTCATTATCAACACTACGAGTACTGAGTAATAATTTAACCAGTTCGCAGTATGAAATCAATTAACTTAAAATTATTTATAGGTTCTTAATTACGTACAATTTATTTGCAAATAACTAACTCTTATTTCAAATACTCATCATCCCACATCAATTGATTAAGCACATCCCGTGCTATCGGTACTGATTGAGTAAGTAACTCGCATTACCGGCGATAACTGAGCGGTGGCATGTATGTTATGCGCTCAATTAGTCACTACCGATTAACTACATTCAATTCATAAAATAGGCCACGTCGGGAGAACAAGAACTTAATTAATTCTGGTGCTAATTACATATTAGAGTAGGTATTGTTCTATTTCGTACATTGATAATTCACACCGTATCAATAGTTAGGTAGCTTTAGACATTCAAGCGCAAAAAAGGGCTACACACAAACACAATGTTGTATGTACTTAGTAATAAATAAAACATTGACAACTTAATACTTATAATAGTCATTAAGATTTTAAAATAGTTCATGAAACCGATTTTGCAAGTGTAGAACACTATTATGGCTCAAGAGACTATTAAATTGTCATCGTCATCGATCGATCATCCGACTATTGGTTATAATACGCGGTCCTTGCATACAAATCAAGATTCTACAGTACAAAGACAAAAACCGCAGCACAGGACGCCGCTGCGAAGTGTGGTCTATAAGAATGTCTGGTTGACCGAAACATATCAGTATCATTGAAATTGCTCGTAAAAAATCACAGTTTGTTCCAGGTGGCTTAGCACGGTCGCGTTTTTATCCCTTGTCACCATGCCTGTCACGTTCTAACAAGTATGTAAGTGCGAAAGGGACGCGCATAGTGATAGTCGATAAAAATGGAACCGTGCTGAGCCCGCAGTTCTTCGCTTGATAACTCGGGAAAACCAAATTTTCTCGGTACAAATGACGATATAATTAGCCGAGCGTTAGCGAAAGTCTTCCTTTTAACTTGGGCAAAAACGCTTTCGTATGTCCGGATGTTCTCCTTTTAGGTCGCAATTCTTAACAGCTTCTCGTGAAAATTTGTGAGCAGGTTCGACCCTTCCATGATTATTGCATAATTTTATGTCGATTCATTTTCTGGAACTTTTTTCAAAATAGCGGAGCAAGATAATTTTGTATCAAATAGCTAAAATTTATCTAAATTGTGGTGTTATTAGACCAAGTATTGTATTAATGAAATACCTTGACTTGATATTGAATACCAATTGTTACTTTTAGGCGGCCGGTCTCAATGCAATCGCAATGAATGACTTTATTGAATAAGGGGCTAATACTGACATCAAAACGTCAATATACGCCATAACGCGTTGTTATATCAATTAAATTTATTATTTGAAATACAATGTGGAGTCAATAAGTCACCTTCCGACCGAAATCCGAGGGAGAGAGGAGCAATTTAGCAGCAATTTTAATAATAAGTCCCCGGTATTTCTATTATAGCCGGGAGGCGATCAGGTGGGTCGCCGAGGGGTTTAATAACTCATGATTAGCCTATTGGAATCGCTCTGAATGTTTGCTATTTTTTCTATATTGCCTGAACACGAGTACTAAAAGCACAATGAAGTTCGCCCTACATTTACCTACTCTGGCATAGTTACTTGATCTTAGAAAAACGGACAGAGTAAGGATAGACTTTTTTTTTGTCACATTTTTAAAGCTCCCTGGAAACATTTTTGTAACGGTAACTTCAATCCAGTAATATTGCAAATTAAAGTTATAGATAGATAAAAAACTTTATTCGTTTCCACAACATACATGGTACATAGATGAAAGAAGACATGCAGCTTATACTGGTGGATCTATTAAAGCCAAATAAATATACATAAGAAATGTATTAATTACATATTTAAATTATCTAGTAAACGTCACAGCCAATATAATGTTATTACTCGAGCTACTAAAAGCTAAATTATTAGGTAAAAATGATACAAAAAATGTCCTCTATGAAAAGTCTAAATAGGGATAATCGATTAATCGCTGGACAGATCAGACCTTATCATCGAGCTTCCTTTTAATTTTGTGGATGCTTGTTCCTGCCGCTTCCTGCAACTATATTTGTACATCGGATTATGGTTTTGAAATATTCATAATTATATTATTCTGTGGTATTAAATACGTTGGTTAAGCTGGTTAAGGCTCTCTTGATTGTTCAAAAATTGATGAGAAAGTTGCATTTTATTCACATGTGTGTCATTTTGTACAAGATTTTGAGTTTCCAAAACGTCCCACTAAGCAATTCTGGTAAGTTAATTATTCTCTACTATCTTCGTCTGCGTGTAAAGTTGATGATGATGATGATTGATGATTGTTAAAAACTACCCTGTCCTTCCCCGGGCCTCTAACTTTCTCCATGTCAAATTACATCTAAATTGGCTCAGTGGTTTAAGCGTGAAGAGGTAACAAACAGACAGACAAACAGTTACTTTCGCATTTAAATAGAAACCATGGGCATTATCGTTCATTATTACTATTCAATACTATTATTATTCAATACGGTATCATTTAATAACCGCTATTTACGCCGAGTATTAATAAAATAGTTGTCTGTGTCCTGAGAAATTTTAATTAAAAATGATAACGCGTAATGTGCAGTACGTAACTCCCCTTATGGGTGGGGTGATTTTTAATTATTAAATTTTCTACGCCGGCGGCTTCCAATATTACTTTGATACGGCGGCCGATGTATGATGCTTCTGTAAATTATGAATGTTTCTATAAGTATATTAAAAAGATTTGCTGTAAATTGATGCTTTCATTTAATTATGCTACAAATACCGAACTATAAGTAAAATACCTCTGCTGCCAATTTTATGAAAACATAATTAATTTAAGGAATAGGACAAAGGGAATAACGTTTCCCACAATTATTTAGAACATTATTTGAAAGTGTTAGGGTTGAATTTGCCTAATTTCTGACATCTTTATGCCCGATCAAGGCTTAAATTTCATAATATTGATTTTGTCTTTTTAACACTTGTTTGGGAATAATGTAAGTCATATAAGCTCATATAGTTTCCCAAATAAATACCTACCTTTACTTAGTAACAGAAAATAATGAATCATTAACTGCTTATAATTCTTATAAACGTTCTAAGACGTAAACGGAGTTTTATAAAAATAAAGCACAACATGAAAATATTACTAAATACTGGCCGTATTTGATATATTCAAGTGTCGTCCCTTAGTTGTAAAATGAAAATAACGGAATGTTTTAATTTCCCTGCTCGTGACGGGTCACGTGCCCCCCTGTCATCGTCACTACTCTGGACAATTAGCTCCATCCTCCATTTGAATGAGCATTTTGTTTGCCAGATTTTTATGTTGCTCGCAACGCGTGCCTGCCTGTGCGAATGAAATGTTTCTGACATGTCTTGCCATGGATATTTTATTATGTAAACGGTGTGTACCTAGATTTGAAACTGTTGGGCTCCGCTGCTCTTTTTTCTGTTTACTTAATTATGATTGGTACATACATAAAGAAAACACTATCCCATCATAAAGCGATAAGTAAAGTTGCTAACATGTGGTTTTCACGTGTATTATTGAAATCTATGTCGTAGCATTCATAATTATATTTTTTTATTGACTGACGGTTTAGTTCATCTTTTATCTATAAATTAAAAAAAGACTTTCGTATAATCGTATCGTACTTCAAATTTATGTAACATAGCCCACCCCCAGTCATAACAATATCTACCACGGACAATCGTGCAAATTGAAAATTGAATCAAAGATCGCGCGGGCCGAGTGACGCATGCCACGGCGCGTACTGCGTTATTCTCTATCGCTTTTAAAATGGTATTAAAAACTAAATAGGGCAAACCTTTGCTTATCGGTGACACTTGGTAATTAGGTGATACTCCGTTATAATCTTACACAGTTCTCACCATGAGGAAATGCGAGCTATAAAATCATTGGCAGCTGTGAGTATTGATGCTTGCAATTGGGTTGGCAGCAATTTAATTGCTTACATTTCAGCATTGTAAGCTCAGCGAAAGATAACAACGCATTATCACCGAATTACCAAGTATCACCGATAAGCCAAGGTTTGCCCTAGTTGCCAGCGTTAGCTCGCTCTAAGGACCCACGTATGTGCGAGCGCGATGCACGGAAATGTAAAATCAATTACAATAGTATTGCTATTGAATTTTTGTTTCTAAATACGGTCCCTGGTGCGCAACAATGCTTTAATTTTACGCTCGTGTGCCTATGTGAGCGCTATCGCGATTGAGTGTTAAGACGAGTTTTAATAATTTAATTAAGTGTTACTGAGCTTTGATTATAACAGGCGGGAATCGGATTGAAGGGCTATTGTTATTATTGTTCACTCTCTTTGCTAAAAATACTGTGAAATATGATGATATCACATTTTGTTTGATCGAATATTGGTACATGTAAAAACCGTAAAATTAATTATAATTTATTCTATTATTTTTTGATTTAGACCAGAATATAAATAAATAGGTATTAACGATCGAAGCTACTTATTGTTTTTTTATTAGGTACATTATTTATAGTGTAATTAATTTTAAAGTAGGTAATATGAGCTAGACGCGATCGATCAACAATTAACTCAGTTAATTACTGATATGAGTAGGTATCTACCTATGTCCGATATTCCTTTACGTAGCCCCTTAGAGGCCGCAGAGTCAAAACGAGCTAAAAGTCCCCTTTAATAGACGTGTTGCCATCCAGTCCAATTAAAATTAATTAGCTTCAGAACACACTGCGGGCCGGCTACAAATCAACGAAGATGCTCACGCGGATAGCTAACTTTCTGGATAAGACCGGCAACACTCTCAGGCAATCTGGACTCTATGCTAGTAGCCCGAAGGTCTGAAACATATCCCTGTTTTGCGATAGAATACGATTATTGCAAAAAATCTACACTGCAATTATTAGCGTTCATTAAAGGAATGTTTTACTTTGACATCGCCTTGTCCAGCGTTATTAGCAATTGTAAAAATAAAATTCTTGTTTCATAAAAAATATTATGAATGTCTAACGCATGTGCTCATATTAGTTAACACGTAATATGAAATTTTCCCTGCATTCAGGTACGACTACCTAACCTACCTAATTGGCGGCAATGTCCGATTGTCATGTTTCTTGTACAATGTAGATATACGATGAGGTTTCTGTGAAATTAGTTGTTATTAAATAGATATTTTTGATGTCGATTTATCATTGTGTCAGAACAGTTATTAATCAAAACTCGGGCGATGCCAAATGCCAACATGTAACTTGTGGTTATTTAGGTACGATAGTTATTTTAATTACAAGTCTGTATTTGTGTAAGAGTCAAATTAAATGGATGCTGAGTAATAACGGATACTTGGAACTTGGAAACTAGATTTTCGCTTAAATTAATTTGAAATGTGTACCTAATTATATTTATACTGAAATACAAACTCACTCACAAAATAGGAAGTGTGTCATAATTAAAACGGCATGCTTTTGTTTAGGGAATAAAAAAAGGTTAAACCCGTTATAACAAGTTCTTCACATATTAAAAATCTCGTGAATTCAATTAGCGGGAAAGCAGGAGAGGGCGGGGCCTAATAAACATAATATAAATAATCTGTGGCGATAAATCTGCAGCGCTTTATGGCGGGAGTGGGTTGTCACTCGCGCTAATTAGCGCTAGTGCTGGGTCGGCGGCGCCGCAGCGGCCGGCAGCGATGGAAGCGCTGCCGTTATCATACCAGCACTGGTGCGGTTTTGAAAGAGGTCCACTGATTAACAGTCCGCCGGACGGTATCGGCCTGTCAGTTGTTCGGAACTGTCAAAATTTTGTTCTGACAGGCCGATATCGTCCGGCGGACTGTTAATCAGTGGGCCCCTTAAAAGCACAATGTTTTAGAAAGGACTCTATTGAACACAAACAAAATAACGTCTAACAAGTATGATGTCATTGCGTATGGTCTTCATCACTTCACCAAATGTCACGTTTCGCGATATAATGCACTAGTTACACAAAACTACCCAAATCGCTATTGGTGTGCCTAGATATAATTATTTGAAGAGTTCCCTTGATATTTCTAGAATTCCATAATTAAATCTTAAAGCAAATAACTGTAAATTAATTCTTTAAATAAAGATTTTTTCCAGTAAAATATAATTCGGGAATTCGTGGAAGATAGGAACTGAACAGCAAAATTTTTAATTAAAACTTCTTGGAAATGTCGAATACGAAGGTTTCGTTGCAGATTTTTATACCTTTAATAAATGTTAGAATATACTTCAAAATTTAGCCAAAAAGCGCTAAATCCGCTGCGTGTCTCATCTCTCGTCAAAGCACTCTTCATCAGGCTTAGTTAATTACGGGACATATCAAGTTTATTATAATTACTCATTTTAATGTTGCTGCGCCTAGCCTCGAACACGGCCGAGCCCGAACAGCTCCTAATGAATTGCTCGTGCCTGTTGTACTTACTTTGTAAGACATGCATACTAACGTCAAATACAGTCATTTTTAATCCGTTAGATAGTGACGTAATGGTTCAGTGAAAATGCCCCGGTTTAATTTGTATGTACGGTTTTTTTTATTGTTTATAGGGAAAACAGCTTCCTGCAATTTGTAGAAACTGTCGAACGAAGCAGCAATAGATGATGATACTAAATTATGCCAATAAGAGGATAGTGGACGACCGCTTCTCCATACAAACGTAGTGCCCATTTTCCTCCCTGGGTATTGGCATTATGTATAGAAAATATTTTTACTCAGTTAAATGTTTATATATTTTTAATTAAAAAATAGTATGTATTTTTTTGCTCCAACTCTTATAATTACCAAAAAATCGTACTCTATAATATATACTCTTATATATAGTACTCTTAAATATTATGTTACATTCAACCTGTTTTATGTTGGGTTGATATTTAATACACTTCAGGAATGCGTTCTCCCAAAGTAAACCAAACAGCTACGCAGCTCAGAGTCCCAAATATCCCGGTATTCCGGTAACGTGACGTAACGTGACACGTCATTCCCGCGGTATCACCAGCACGCACCATTACCTCCATAATTTAATTAGCTTGGAGTGATCATTTCATTAATAGAGGCGATATTTGGCTCTCGCCGGCTTTGTCAATTTTAATTAAGCCCCAATAGGTGGACCAAAATGTCGGAATACTTCGTTAATTAGTCCGGACGAGATTTCTAATAATTTAATTAATCAAGAGTTAATAAGCCCCGCCGGTATTCCAGCGACGCGGTTTGACTATATCGCGTGGATAATATTCATTTTTGGGGTTCCGTAGCCAAATGGCAAAAAACAGAACCCTTATGGATTCGTCATGTCTGTCTGTCTGTCCATCCGTATGTCACAGCCACTTTTTTCCGAAACTAATAAGAACTATACTGTTGAAATTTGGTGAGTAGATGTATTCTGTGAACCGCATTAAGATTTTCACACAAAAATAGAAAACAAAACAATACATTTTAAAAATAGAAAATATTTTTTTTTCAAATTAAATTGCACTTTAAATTGTCTTGAAATGAAACATGAAAACTGGATTAATTGGAATATAGATATTTGGATTTTTGGAAGATTGGTGCGGCTTTAAAAGCGTTAAGTAGGGATTGATACACCCCAGAAATCCAACGCCCACATCATTTAATGTATTCTCTTTGTTTTTATATTTAATCATTTATTTACATACAATATATAAACAATATATTCTCATTATACTTCATTGTTCATTTCGGTCACATTTATTTCCGCACTTATAATACATTGGTGCATTGTCGATTTTACATGCAAATAGTCCCCAATACCTAATAATAATGCTGCCTTATTATGGTTCTAATGCATGCTGTTTGCATCAAAGGCCATCAATTGACGAGCCCCGTTAGAATAAATGGGGCATTATCTATGAAAAGGGACCTTATTGTCGATGGCGCTTATGCCGCACAGCGTCGCGCGACATTGTATTTATATCGGAGCATCTTTAATAATGGCGTAAGCGCCATCGACAATAAGGTCCCTTTTCATAGATAACGTCACAAATGTCATGCAAATTGCTAAGGGCGGGTATAAGGGTTGAAAATGCCGTTAAGTGGACTGTTGATATTTTCTTTAGCCTGGAAAATTCTTGTTTGCTACTTTTATGTTAAGTACTAAACATTAACAATAAGTACAGTCACCATTAGATATATCGGAGCGGCCAAGGCGCTGACAAATATCTGAACACGCCTATTTAGAAATGAAATGAAATGAAATGAAATGAAATGAAATGAAATGAAATGAAATGAAATGCGTTTATTTTGCTTAACATTATGTACAGAGTGCGTGCGTGCGTGTTAGAGTGCGTGTTCAGTAATTTCCGATATATCTGATGGCGACTGAGTACTGAGTTATGACGTACGTGGGTTATACACAGATATAGTGTAGGTACTCGTATTACTCATAAGTTTTTTCCGAAAATTAAGGCAGCCGCCAAATAGCCGCTCCCGCAAGTAGATAGATGTTTTGTTTGTATATAAACCTTGGTCAATTTTTTTTTAGTATAATGGCGTCTACATATTTCAGTTTATAAATGTTTTTTTTTCTTTTCAGGTAATAAGCTCGTATGGGATAGCAACGAATCTGACGTACCTATCCTTCCGATCGTGTCCAGAGTACACGCGACTCCGGCCAGCGATCTGTGTAAGCCTATTCTCCTATAAACTTAACTTTTCTATCGATTTTTATTAATGGCCCATCTGGATCTCTACTTCTCTAGGGGATCATGTGACTTGTAACACGGTTCTGCGGTCAGTTTACAGTATGCAGCGATGTGCATCTGAATACTGAATTTAGATGAATGAGGCATACAATGCTATAACCTAGGGTACCTACCTATTGTAGTAAATAACAAAACAATATAATTAATTGACATCTCGTGAAATTTTGTGAGAAGTTCGAAAAAGATGTAGATTTTTTTGTCGATTTAGTTTTTGGGAAATTTTCTAAATGGCTGAACCATGTACGTCGCGAGGTCTACATCTCACAGAGCCACTAGTCATTCTTAGATTATTATCAAAACTGTTTTATAAGGCTGGTTTGTAAACAACTTATTATTTTAATACAACTCAAGTGATGCGATATTTAAGTTTAGGTATCCCTTTGTGCCATATACGAAGCCATATATGGCAGTTGTAATATTTAACTCTATTGTTAGGTATTAATGTTAAAATTTAAAGTAATGGGTTAAGATAACAGATGGAGGAGATCATCGTACGCGGTCTCACCAAAGTACTTAATTCAAGCCAGCCTGGATGATAAACCGTGTCAATATTTAATTTCCTGTTCACTTTTAAGAGGATAGGCCACGGCCGCTTCTCCATACTAACGTAGTCCTCATTTTCCTCTCTGGATATTCATTATTAAAAATACCGCTTCTCCATACTAACGTAGTTTTCATTTTTCTCTTTGGATATTAACATTATTAAAAATATTTTGTCATAGTTTGTTGTCGGTACCTATATCAACACATGTTTGATTTTTTTTTCGAATCTTGAATTATGGGGTTAGGAGCATTTAATGTATGCACATCTGTTATTCGCTCCAAATTGTTACACAAATATAAAATTCGAAAAATGTAAAACATAGGAGCATAGCTATGGTTAATATACCTACATTAAAATACGATAAAACATTTTCCATAATGTGAATATCCAGAGAGGAAAATCGGGACTATTACGTTTGTCCGGAGAACCGGCCGTGGCCTATCCTCTTAAAGATTATCTTTTCCCCTCAAACAAAACAGGAAGTGAATTATTAATGTGAACTACGGTAAGTATACTCGTTTCGATAGTTAATTAACATAATTATGGATAATAATGGCACCATAAGTATGCATTATTACTTTATTAATGCAGAAATATCTGCCCACTTAGTATAATGTACGAATAATTCACTAAAATTTACGTTGATTTCATTCAACGATTTTACGGATAGTTAGATATCGACACGAGAGTTGAAGTCGCGCACACAACAAGAAAATCATGAAATGACAACGATATTTTGAATTCTTTTTTTTCGTATCGATAGTATGTTGAATCGCCTACTGCAAGATGGACCAAAAAGTTTTTTCAAGGCTTTTTTAGCTTAATATCGTGCGCTTAAGTCGCATTCACTCATTCATTCATTTATTCATTCAATATTGTTTTAGTGATTTGAAAGAAAGAAATTACATTTATTTACATCAAACCAAATCAGTTAATTACAAACAAGACATAGATCAGATGGACGTTAAAACACAGTGTAATGCTACGGTAAGCCGCAGCGCTGATTTTCAGTGGGGAGCTAATAACAATATATAATTAACTTAAAGTTAATAAAGAATACAGACGATAAATAAATTAAAACAGACAATTAATACAGATTAGTACTCTTAAAGTTATGTGTGTAACCATTCACCTCAACTCTCCTGCCGATACCTATAATTATCGCGCACGACTGAACTGTAGGTAGGTACCTACGTCACTGGCTAGTTCTATCAACTTTTTTTTTCTTAATTATTCAAGCCGAATTTATTGAGCATGATCGAACACGCCCGTTCTGGGTTTTGAATTCTGTAAAGGACCGTTCGAAATTCGTAATGCCCGAGTCTACCAGCAGAGGTCGCGGATTTAAATTGAAAACGTGCACCACGCTCGTCGGTTACCGATTACACGCAATTAAGTACCTACGCCAATTCGCACCGCTCGGAGGCCTGAAGCTGGGATGCATTGGCAGGATTTATGAATAAATAGGGTAAACGTGCGTTTGATCCAGGTTTTTGTAAGAATATGATGCCATACATTTATTACGTAAAACGATTTTTGCCAGTTTTTGACCCCATATGTAAGAAAAAATAAGTATAGGCTGACCTCCTCTAAAGACTCTAAAGGAAAAAATGAATACACGTTTGGTTTATTTTAGTTTAAAAAACAACAGTTTTGGAACGTTTATTTGTACCTACAAAGGTACTGGAGTCCGTCTAAGCTAACTCTGCACCCTGTTTGATAGCAAAGAGTGAGGAAGCATTATTTGAAACGTCATAATTTCATAGAAATATGAAAATTTTCGCATCTTTGTGATCTTACGTAAGAACTATGAAGACGTCCCACCTCCGTGTAATAAAAAATAAGACGTGTTCGACCCCCCTCCCCCCTAAATCGTCTTACGTAATAAATGAATGGCACTTTGAGAAACTCACTGCTCAACACGTTCAGAACTTCAAAAACTATCAGGCGATAGTGTGGTTGTTTCGCATCCTAATCCTGCGGCCGACGCGGCGGGAAAATGGCGGAAATTGAAAATAAACATTTCATCTGCGCCCCGGCACGCACTGCCCAAATTGACAATACAACCAATTTGCCGCCGCACACCGACCACCTTTGTATGAGAATTGAAAAATAATATTAGGTACACTTTTTTCGACCAGTGCACGTTGGCAATCTCGAAAATAAACTATGAATCTTCGATCGTTCTCATGGAACTGTTGCTTTGTTTTTTATATCTGTTATTTTGAACTTTGTTAGTTTTATGATAATAATTAACACTTAATATTTATTAAATTTATAAAATAAAATTAGACGCTAACTGAACTTACATTAACTAAACAAACTTTTTATAATTTATCTCAATGACGTGCGGTCGTCGTCATAGCTTATTATTCAAATTGACGCCTAACTTTTTAATCAATTGGCTTGGGAATCTCTCGTTACATTTTTTACCCGCTCTCATGGCAAAGGTGTTATCGTGCCAGACAGGAAATACGATAGAGAACGCTGCCTTTATTCATTAAGATTTTACTACAAGATCGTTATGTTAACCTAATATACTTACTATACTACTCTTTGATGTAAAACATAGCTTTGTTAATAGTTTTATTTTTATTATAACGTATTTGTGCCTCGATGGCGCTGTTAAGACAATAAATTTATTTAAAATAAATGAAAGGAAAATCGATTTAAGATATATTTAAAAATAAGTTAAACACGTTGTCAACGTTCATGGTCAATGGTAGACGAAGAAACACATGCAATATACAATGTGCAAATGCAAAACCATACATACACAAATAAACTTCGCTGCTTATACCTACATGATATGATAGGCTAAGATTCAGTATTAAAGCCGAGGGCGAAGTCATTAGTCCCAGCAGTCACTCTCGAAGAGTGGCCACCGTCGCTAGAGTAATTAGCAAAGAGGCCGTCTAATTTAATAAATGATAATTAAATGTAATGGACGCCACTCCATGGGTCACAAATTAATGAATGTATAATTGAATGACTCGCCACAAATATTTTACTAATGGGTAACATTTGATTAGGCTATTTCTGAGCCGTACGGAGTGAGCTCGGCCGACTAACTTAATTTTAGGCAACATTGTGTGAAACAGAATCTTATTTTTGTTGTACCTAGTATCATTTCTGGAATTATTTGATAAGTATCAGTAAAGTTAGATGTCTCATCTTATATTATCCTGGGTTAATACGCTATCTTATAAACGGATAGCAATCCAATTTAAGGGTATAAATAAATCATAGATTCGATAGCTTTTGTCTAATCTAATAAATGTTTTATAAGAATTGGGTAAGTGCCGCGCCCTGTAGGCGGCGGGACCTCATTGCATTAAGAGTCTTTATTTTCTTAACCTTATATCATTCTAATGCTTTGCGTTGGAATGTAGACTTTATCTTCAAAGCAGCGTGGTTGCTATTGCAGTGATGACATTAAATGAAATAAGAGTAAACGAAAGTAAAGAGTAGTTAGAGGGACTGCATAATGTCAGAATTGACACACGATTGCGGGAACACCCTAGTAGCACTCTAGTAATATTGTTTAATGGAATTCACTCTAATTTTGTGTAAGTAAAGGGCCTATGTTTGAGGGCAGCTGTAATTATTGTACGTTGCCGTTTGGTCATACTTAACTTTTAAAGGTACCTAGGTAATCTAAGTTATTGTTAGGTTTCTTTAATCAAATCGTCAATTTTTTTGACAAATATTATCAATGTGTGTTACTTACATTTATGTATTAAGTATTAGATGCTTAATGACAATAGAATCACATAGTACTTATACCTATGCCTCATTCTGATTTAAGGTTTCGACTGCTCAAGCAGGTATGTAAGAACAAATTTATTTTTAGTTTATTTCTCATTATATAATAGCTTGCTTGTTGTAAGATAACATTACACCTAAGTAATTTATACCTAAAATAAGCTTTAGATTATTTCGGTTGTATTTTAATCGAGCAACGCTCCTGCACTCCAGTGGCCGCGTAAGTTAATTATAAAAGTCAATTGATTTAAAAGGACGGTGGCGTTATGAGTAACAGAAAAAGTTTTCAATTTCACTAAAAGGGACTGGTTTGTATCTCGGAAGTCTCGTCTGGTTATCGGCTGGTAATGTATGAAGTTGTACGCGGTATTTTATAACTCACTTCACGTAATACAGACTAACTCGGTTTGCCTCGAGCCGTTTTCTAATTAAGTCTTGTTCTCATCTTGCAAATTGATTCTGGTTAAAAAATGCCTTTGATGTATTATTTTTGCCGTTTACACAGTTTATTTAATTATAGTTATTTTTGGTATTAATATATCTCATGGTTTTCCAGCATAAACTACGTATTTTCGTACTATATTGTCGGTTATTAAATATTGTAAATTGGGTCTGTCGTGAATTTTGTCATGTAGGTCTACCTTTATTTCCGACGTTTGTTTTCCGTGACCACGACGGCACTACCACCAGTTTTGACATTAACAGATACGCTCGCGTCTAAGTAACTTACTTTCTATGCATCTCGCTCGTACTCGCATATTAGTGCAAGCGAGATGTATAGAAAGTAATTTACGTAGACGCGAGCGTATCTGTCAATGTCGAAACGTCGGAAATAAAAGTACAAGAAGCTATTGGCGATAAATACGTTTTAAATATGTTTTGTGTGTAAAGTTTTTTAATGTTATATTGTCGATTTTCTTATATGTCGATTATGCTAAATTACTAATAATAATATGTATTACCTATATACCTATTTCCATGGCATGAAATAACTTCATTGTATCATAAAAGACTAGTGATTGTTATAATAATGTAGATATCGTCATAAATTGATCCATGAACATGCTTCATAAATTATCACGACAACGATTTGGATCATTTTACAACTGCCATGAATACTTTACGATCAGGAATGAGACGAGTCTCATAATTAATACGAGACGTTTGTTTTAATAGAGACATAAAACGTCAGCAGAATCAGCCGTAATGTTACATCGTTACCCTTCTTACACTCGCATATCTTTTTAGTAATCATAAAACACATCGATACATGGATCTATAGCAGGATTATAATCAGATGGCTTTTCGTACACATGTACAGCAAAATTACATAATGATATATTAGCATTAAATTTCCCGTCTGACTCGAACATGTTAATATTATTTTAAACGGGTTATTCACATATTATTAAGTTGATATATTTCGATCCAATTTTCGAGGATCTTCTACATCCAACATTCCGCCATTGGTACATTATTATTTTTACTTTGTAGGTACAGTAAAGTATAAATAAATGAATATTTAAGAAATAAGTTTATTTTCATGATTATAATAATACAAATTACAACTAACACAAATAAAAATTCTTCACTTGACTCAAGGTACTGGTGGTTATATGTTTACCGCGAGAATTAGATAAAAGTCAAACGGGGATATATCCATTACGTTAATAGAATTACATGTTAAATTGATATTGTAAGTTGGTCAAAACAATTAGATTACAATTCTTAATTAAGGCGTCGATGTGCGTTTAAGTAATTACTTACTTTCATAGTTAATTAAATAGCTTCTATTGCTTATGTTACGATAGATGTATTTACTATGTTGTTTTAATTAATAAAGCTCATACGTTAACGTCAGCTCAAAGGAATGTCCGCACTTTATTGGAAAAAATATAATAAAAACAGGTTATAAAAAAATATAATAATATTTTTGTTTGGTTCTTTACTTGGGTAAACATTATTCGGCAATAGGCCTGTTGCAAGTAGCAAAGAATCACGGAAATAATGGTTTCAAAGAAACATATATGTTAATATGATTCTAAAAAATGGCCCAATCTCAGTATAAACTGAAGGATTATTAATATATTCAATAAAATAAACTGCAAAATTCTCCAATCGGCCATTATTACTGAAACGCCAATCAGAAGCGTTCCAAACCGTGACGTCATCAATCTATAACATATTTCTTAGAGCAACATAGACAACCTCATTGACCGAAATCCATACGTTCTCACCAAAGAGTTCGAAGGTGCAAAAAAAATGTTATTTCGCCACTAAACATTTATTACGTCCAAAAAATATTATTACACGATATAAAGGAGATTATCTATTTGTTATTATCTAAATAAAATGCTAAATAATACGATATTTCACAAACAAACTTTTTTAATTATTTGGCTGAATGGAACTATCATTGCCATGTTGGCTGTCGTAACTAGAAAAAATGAAAAATTAAAAAGTAAAACCGGCGCTCGGTGATTTTCACTCAAAATTTACTTGTATCTAAATAATTCATCTTAAATTGCAACCGTGTGAGAGTTTTTGTCTAAAATGAGTTATTGTGATAAATTTTTGTAATGTATTTATCATCCCTAATCGTAATATATGGTGCTGAAATAACAATATCATTCGGATTTAAGGGAAATTCGTAACTGTAAGTATGTAAACAATGTCTACCACCCTACCACCAACTAAATAGTGACGTCACAAATGTCGTGCGAGGCGTTTTCGCGCGAGTTTTAAACTAGCTATAATAAAATGCAATTATTTATGTTAAATCTTATGAGTATAGCTGAAATATTGTGTTTTACGGAACCAATACAAGTGTACCGACAATAATAAAAGGGATTTCAAAATTTGTCATCAGGCCTATTATCTTAATAAAATAAAATATATTTTGTATAGGTACATTTACAAACATGAAATAAACACTTCAAAACAAGTGATATGACTAAGACGAGATGTATTTTAGAATGAAGTTTATCAAGATTCTCTTTCGAAGTACGTGCAGCAAATTTACTCCGAGCTAAATTGAGTTCGACATCGCAAATAGATAAAGTGATATCCACCCGTTATGGAACAAACTTTATAGTTTTGTTTTTGGCAGTTTTGACACTGCGTCTATCTACTTAGGTATTTGTTCCTTCACTTGCATCTAACTGAAATAAAACTTTAACTTTCCCGACATATCCACCTGAGTACCTGGCCGCATGAGTTTGTTTATGCCTCTTTTGTTATTTTATCTCTATATTAGAAGCTACTTTTATTCGATTGTTTGAAGCGTTTGGTTATAATATAAACTTGAATCTCGATTGTTCCATAGTGTGTCCGGGCATGTAATAACCGTTCAGGGCGTAATTTCACGAGATGGAAGGCGTTTGTAGATAAGATTCGCATTGTGCGTCTTCAGGAGGCCGACAGACACCTGAAAACAATAAACACGAAACTGCCACAATAATCGGCCCTCATGATCACCGCCACGACTGTCAGACAATGGGGCAGATTACGCGATAGGGGTTTAACCGAATAGCAGCTAACTCGATTATGCGGCCATCCGTGATTGTGTTTGAGCCTATTAATGTTTGAATTGCGTTATATTATTGCGGCGGGCGGGTGCCGCCAGTAATCCAATATGGGTCGGTATTAACGAAATTTCACGTCGAGCCCGCGGTTTTCATTCGGCGAACGAGTGATAATGCTAGTGACATTTTAGTTTGAATTAGCGTTACTGTGTGGCTTTGATCAATTTTCTTTAATTATATGTTACTGAAAAGCGTTGGCTTAATGCCGCTACGACGATAATTGCGTTTGTCGCGGTGCCGGTCGCGGTCGCGGTTAATGACGCGGTGTCAAGTATGAATAGTTATTGTCGCGATTCTTCATACCCGAACACATGGATGTCTGGTTACCTGTAGTAGATGTATTTTATGAGACATTTTACTAGAAAAGTTGTAAGTCAATTGAATATAGAGACAATGACGAGAAAGGCAAACAATAAATAACAGTGAACAAAAACGTCGTTGCAGTTTTATACTATTGACTATAAACGGTGGCCGGCACGTAGACGTATATTCCGTGAGTTTTGGCTACCTACTCTTATAGCTGACCAGACCAGTTACGTGCTTTCTTAGATTTCTTGTAATAGTTCGTCTCGATAAATAAGGTATAGTCATGTGAACAAAGACGTGTAACTTAAGCAAAGCTCATACTCTTACATACCGACTTAGGAAGCGAAAAATATAATATTTACCATCACTATAAACTCATAAAAATAGCAAAATATAAAAAGTATTTTTAATTTATTTAATTATCGGTTACTCAAACACCTTTGTCTCAAGTACCATAGTTGCAAGAATGTGTCGTGTTCGTGTGTGTGTGTGCACAAGGCCGGATATGGAGATGAGGAGGGTGCGAAAGTAAGCGCCGGCCATCGCCAGATTAAAGAACAACTTCAAGGAAAGCAATCTGCTAAATAACTGCCGCCGCCGACTATATACCGCGCGGAAGGTTGCTCCACTTCGATTTTATTTCCCCTCCGTATAAGATGCTAAAATATTATCTTATATACGTATTTATGTTTTATAGCCTATGGGTTAATAAAGAAGTAGGTATCTCGGGTTTTTAAGATGATGCGAGGTTCATTTGACGATATGACAAAAAAAATACGAAAGTAGTTTCGATTATTTAAGTGAAAATAGCTGTAGAACTTTGTCATAAACCTTAGGTGGTTTGGGTGTCAAAGTACAGTGGCGTTCAAAAGTGCATAGATAGATGTCGACGGTAATGCCTTAATATTACATTTCAACATTTCGTCCTGGGAGATCACATAAAGCATTTGATTTAGACAATATTTACCTAATCCTCCCGGGTAACTACAACTACAAGAAAATTTGCGGTTTGCGAACTAGACGAGATATTACACAAAAACAAGACCGAAGTGATCCCATAAGAGCACCGTGAACAAAGTTTTGTACGGTGCTCTAAAAATCGTACTATGTAAACAGCAATTACATATGATTCGTAAAGCGAAACATCTGGGCATAGTCTAATCATTTCTTTTAGTTGGAAAAAAAGTTTTGGATCTGTGCATGGTGGCCTTTTAGAGAATATGGCATGTTACTTACGACAACCCCGACTTTGGTATACAATATAACCATCATGGAGCGTTTCTATCGACCTGCTCTAGACATGGTTCAACGCCATGAATGTCCGTTAGGCTTTGGATTTTGGTAGATTCTTTCCAAAATGTTGCATAAAAAGTCGTTTTCATGTAAAAATAAAAATTCACCACATTTATTCTGTGGATGTTCAATTGAGCAATCATGAAAAGGACACTTAGATGGCATATTTTGGCAGCATATTAACCTTTTGTTTCTTTAAATCGTACCAAGGAATCGGTGAAATACTCTCAAATGAAGCTCGATAGGCTTGTCCAAATTATATTTGCTAGACGGTATTAAAATCATCTTAAAGTCCCTAAAATAAAATAAATGTAAAACCTTCTTATATCAGATATGGCTTAAAAATACCCCCCATTATACCTTAAGAACATAGTAATACAAAATAATACACACGTCAACAGTTAGACCAGGTTTTATCTGTATCCATAATTAACGATACGGTCCTTAATAGATAAGAGTATAATTTTAAGAGGCATTAAAAACCCGCTATTTTTAATGATGAATTCGCCTACATTAGTTTTTATGGTTGTAGCTACTTATTTAATTTTATGAGGCACCATACCTACATACTTACATTCTTACACTCCAATTCATACACCATAGCCGAAACAATAAGTCATAAAGATCTTTTATTTTCCTATCTATATACGTAGTGTTAACTGCATTAATTGCTACACTTTCGTATGGTAAGTAAATGAGAATATAACTACTTAATGAATGATTATATCTTAATGACTAAAAAGGGGACTATAAAGAAGATAAACGCTTCAATACGAGAAATTTTAATACTAATTAATGTTTCAACGCAGCAATTAAAGTTCCGGATTTCAGAACCAGACTCCTCACTATAAAAATAAAGACATTAAAGTTTTACAATACAAGGTATGCCGTAAGCTATCCCAAAATCATTATAACGATCATATCGCTGTAGAAATTATAAGTACTAAATAACCAATAAACATGTTTAATTTTAATTGAAGCGTTAGTAAAAAGATATTACCACCTATATGTAAAAATACTGATTTGATGTGAACAGGCTATACATATAGCTATAGGTACAAAATATTTGAGGCTTTTAGGCAACTGTCGATTGCCTCGTTATTTTCTAGAGTTAAGATAGGCCCGCAGCACACGTGCATTGTCTTTTACTAGCTTAACCTTCGTCACATTAGGGGAGACCAGGAAGAACGTAACCATTTTTAAATTTTCTCACAAACAGCTTTTATGGAATGGATGTAAATATACATTTTTTCACCGTATTGGATTAAGGTTTGCCTCCATATCACGATTTTCTAGAATCTATAAAATATAAACGTACACACAGGCATGTGAAAGAAACTAAGTGTAAAAGAATACCTGCTACCCAACCATCTTGAAAACGCGAATGAAACACAAAGCAGAGCCGCATGCTCTGCGATAGTGAGCTGAATAATTGAGTCCTCGTCTCGTTACTTTAGCCTACGTTTCCGCAGGTGTGGCAATCATATTGTTGCTCTCCCACACAGGCGGGGGCCCAGGGCGGAGCGGGACAGGAGATCTCCCCGCTTATTCTTTAATCTCGCAGATGAATTATGATTAGCAGAGTGCACTCAAACCTATTAGTGTTCTGTCTGCGTGGAACATTTGATTTGTTTTTGTTTGTTGACATGGATCCAAGCCTTCTTTTACGCTTCATTTATGTTAGTTAGCTAGATATAAAGGTAAGTTTGTAATATCTAATAAGACGAAAAATTGACCTACCTGCGGTATTCCATTGAATACCTAGGTATGTTCAAATCAAAAAGGTAAAAAATATTATTGAACTTATTTAATATGCACGGTTGGACTATTTTAACGGCGCGGCGTATTGATTCAAGTGGTCTGCATATGAAGGTAGCATATCTGCTACACTATCGTGTACCTACAAATTTATCAGCTAATTACAAATAATGTTGCATGCTTTGTGTAGAAGCTACTTTTCTACCAATTTAATTTATACACTAACGAATCGAAAATCCCATTTATGCCAACAAATATACGTCTCACTTATACATGTACCTATTCCATTTTTTAGGAAATATTTTAATAATTTGCACATAACTCAAAATAATTTAATAGTTAGTTATTAAACATACATGAATTTATATTTAACATATTATAGCACAACTTTGAAATAGTAGCACCATTAATTAATTTACACACGGTCTGGACACGAAATATTTCCTGCACTTTCATCCCGAGAGAGATTTTTCGGTAATGCACGATCCTTAATAGACATTATTACACTTTACCTGAACTGCATTCGGAATGTTCATTAAAATTTAGCAGCAGCTCAACAAAAACCTTTATGGTCCGTGCTGCCCGTAATAGCTCGCCGTGGGACCGCAAACTCCGATTACCCAAACAGAGAAACACCACTGAAATTTTAACGTGTAATTGATTATGAAGTTGGATAATGGGCGAAAATAGTTCTAATTTGGAGCGTGCAGAGTATAATTGGTCTCCGGCCGCGTCCGCGTTAATCATTAACGGGGCCGCGAGCGGGTCCCTGCGGCCCAGGCGCATCCTTCAATTTAGGCGTGCTCTACGTCGCTGCAGCGTGTGCACTGTGTGCAGTGACCTAGGTTTGGCTTTGCACTTGCACTCTATTTTCAGATTATTTTGATAGTTGTTGTTTTGAAGCCTGCAACATGATATATACACAACAAGATTATATGGTATCGACTTTTAGCGTGGGTTGTGTCGGTTACCAGTTTTTGTTACAGTACCTATAGTTGTAAATTTATAAGTAGGACGTAGGATGGCTGAACCAGTTCAATTTCAGCTTGGTGGCCTTAACTCCAAAACCAGTGTCCGGTTTTTGAGCGCAGCGTAGAATTTAGGATTCTGCTGCGTTCCATAGCTCTTTGGCAACCAATTTTGCGCCTCGGTGAATGATCATGTATGAGCGAGATAGGTTACGATACGCAGTATGATCATGTCGACGAGTTTTCGCTTTAAAATCAAAGGAAGTTCAGCAGCTCCTTGGTCTATACCAATAGCTCCTCCACGCGCTCTGGACTTTCGACTTCTTTATCCTGTCTATGGCTGAAGTAAACTAATTGACCTAACAAATACTTGTAGACATAATATTTAGACCAGTCTTATTCGATCTTATTGCTTTGTGCTATTGCAATGAAACATAAAACCTTTATAATTGTCATACAACTGCTACGAATAAGGGGTCCCAAAATCAAATTATTTACATTTGCTGTCTCGTTTCGGCACAACACGAACCCATTTTCATTTGCCATTTACGTGATTGCACTCCGTCGAATTTTCGTGATCGCCCCGCGATTAACGAAGTCACGCTAATGACTGACGTCCATTTTTTTATAGTTCCACTCTGCGCATTGACGTTTAGAGTCCATGCTAATGGAAGGCATGATCTTTTTTGCTTTTGCTATGTCTAATCGGAGAGTTGCATTCGCTACGGGCTGTTTGCCGAGTGGCGTGGCCTGTCGCTGTCACCGAGTCGTAATTATTCACGAAGGCTGGCCTCACGAGCTGTCAACTTGAAAAAAATGTCACGGACGTGCCGTACCGCCCTGTTGCCTTCGACAAGAGATTTCGATTCGATCGGGGTCGATTGCAAACCAATCTAGTTCTGTGATTCGGACGATATTAGACCGTTTGTCAATACATTTTAGAGTTATGACAGTAAACAGCGAAAATACTTGACATGCACGTTTGATGTGCTCGTAAGTTATTATAACCACACCACATGACATGTGTATGTCACCGTTGTCTTAGTAATTTCACTCTAATAAAATGTAAAAAGAGACACTTAAATTTATATTATTGCAAGTTATAGTGGCCCTAGCTGTCAGTACAGTAGGAACTTGTCTTCTAGTAATTTTACTTTGGAAATACATAAATATAGGTGTAACATCAAAGTTACTAAAGAATTAATTCTTTAAAAAATACACATTATCGCGCTAATCTCATATTTATTACTCGTAATATACTTAGAATAACGACTAACGAGAACTCAAATCTTTGCTCCAACTCCAAGCTCCAATGCAATTAGAATAGTTTCCTGTGTAAACAGTCATTGACACGAATTGGGCCAGGGTGCATGTTTCCGGCCAATATCCGTATCCTGTATTATTTATGGGCCGATCGGTCGCACTCTCCAAAACATACAAAAAGGAAAGACTGGGCCATTCGTCACGGCCGCACAATGGTAGCATTGTTTCGGGCAGTGCGCCTAATACCCGATTTCGTTGGCCGAAAATAATTTGACAAAATAAAAACGACAAGCAACATTAGGTGGAGAGGTCGGAACGAAATCCATCAGGCATTCTTTCAAGCAATTGAACGCCTACGTGCGGAGCTGGACGCTGGATTTAATTGAAAATGTTAATAGCGCACTTTCTCATTACGCCGACACGCTTTTAAAGGTAAACAGATATTTTTGTTACCCAATTTTATTGTCATAGTATTAAATATAAAACGTAGTTTCAACTGATTTAGCTACAATAGGTACTGTAGACAATGAACAAGTCGTTTTAAACCTTATGACTTTTAAGCGGAATACTCTTCCAAATAGATATATGTAGTTAATACCATATACTAACTACGATAAATAAATAAATTCTCGTTCTCGAGAACATTCTCAGAAGTTACCGAGAAATTATCATGTGGAAAGTTTCGCAACTTTGGAAAGTTCTCGTGAGTGCATTGCTAGGTTAGCATAGTTCATTAGACCATTGTGTCTTTCGTTGTGAAAATGCAATTATTGTACCGTAGACCGGGGTGACTTTGGAAAATTTGGGGTTACTTTGATAGATTTAAAACGGCCATAGAATTACAATTATTCATCATTTACTGAAAATGTTCCTGTAACTAGTTAGATTACTATATATTCATATTCACCTACTGTAAAAAATCTCGCATAAATATATATTATGGCTTAAAAACTAGAATTTTAAAGTCGCCCCTGCATTTGAAAGTCACCCCGGTCAATGGTACGTTCTCAATTAACCGCTTCAGTAGTTGTGCTATTTTTTTGTAGGTATGAATAGCGATTAATTTCATGGTTCTGAGCTTAGCGTTATGATTTTAAACGATTTGTCAATTTGCAAGGTTTTACAGCGTTAGTTATCTATAGGTTATAACCAGGTTATAACTGTATTTTAGTGCTACCTGCCTCAAAAACGAATTGCGTACTTATAACTTTCATTTACATTGTACCGTAGTACCGAGTTTACCGCGTGAGTAGAAGTTAACGACTGCGTCAATTCAATCGCAGTGCACCTCTCTCGCACCTATACATTATGATGTGCGAGATCAATAGTGAAGGAGTATAAGCAGTCGCTAAAGAATAAGGCCACGTTAATCTTATGGTAAGGGCCCAGGACAATACCTACAATAATTTGGTATCGTCCAGCAGATCTGGAGATGAAGTCTAAAAAAGTGTAACTTCGGTCACCACTTAGTAGGCAACTCAATATTAGGCTCATTAATATTTTGACAAAGCCCAATAATTTTCTAGGGGCGTTAAGTACAGTCGGCAATAAATAAGTGTGCTTATAAAAAAAATTCACAGATTTCGTGCCTCACACGACTATCGAGCACATTGGAAATGAATCTACGGAATTCGAAAAAATATTGTCGCTGAGCGACGAGAAAGTCTGGATAAGGAAAAAGTTACAAAATAAAACTACAACGTTGAATGATAATTATTTTATTCTTAGATTAACACAAGTATCCTGGACATAACGCATGTGAACAAACAAATTGCAAAATTTCCACACGCGTATCGAAATTTGAATAATTGTCGCCGTGGCGCATAAGTATAGATAGGTACATATTTCATTTTTCGATTAATAAGCAGGATATATTAATGTTCAAAGTACAAGAAAAAAACAAGAAAAACGGCAAATCCGTAGTCAACTCGAGAAGTGGTAGCCACATCGCCGTTATCGTCACTCGAGTCTTGATCGGCAGCGGCCCATTTGCTGCAAGATATGAAATTTTCTTGACAGCAGTTTGACGCTACGAGAGATGACCATAACAGCGTTTGTCTATGTTGCACCAAACCTGAGTCCCAATAGGTACTACCAGGGTTCAGCATCAGCTATCTTGGGTAATGCTCTACCATGTGATCATCATGACGAATCGGATGTCCAAAACAGCGCGTGCCTATGTTGCACCAAACCTGAGTTCCGCTAGGTACAACCAGGGTTCAGCATCAGCTCTATCTTGGGTACTACTCTCCTAAGTGCTCATCAAGACGAGTCGGATGACCAAAACAGCGTGTGCCTATGCTATCATGAGCTATCTGCTAGCAGCCGCCAGCAACATGCTGATGTGAGACCATTTCGTGGCACTTTTTCTTTTGTATGTTTCTCTGTATAAGTTTTTATTTTGTGTTTGTGCTCACGAATAAAATTATTTATATTTCTACCTCTACCTCTACCTCTACCTCTACCTCTACCTCTACCTCTACCTCTACCTCTACCTCTACCTCTACCTCTACCTCTACCTCTACCTCTACCTCTACCTCTACCTCTACCTCTACCTCTACCTCTACCTCTACCTCTACCTCTACCTCTACCTCTACCTCTACCTCTACCTCTACCTCTACCTCTACCTCTACCTCTACCTCTACCTCTACCTCTACCTCTACCTCTACCTCTACCTCTACCTCTACCTCTACCTCTACCTCTACCTCTACCTCTACCTCTACCTCTTCCTCTACCTCTACCTCTACCTCTACCTCTACCTCTACCTCTACCTCTACCTCTACCTCTACCTCTACCTCTACCTCTACCTCTACCTCTACCACCTCTACCTCTACTACCTCTACCTCTATCTCTATTTCTATTTCCACCACCACAAGAATGCATAGATTGTCGAATAGTGCGTTATCTACGCCCGTCTCAAACAGGATAGATAGATGAGTTAGACCAAGAAAAATCTGCAGCGATTTTGATAGCCCACGCAGTGCAAGTGTTATTCTGCCGTCATAATCCCGATAATTTACAACAAACACCGATAACGAACTCTGCGAAATATGAAGTCATAATAAATGTCATGTGAAAAATGTCGTTCTGACTTTTTGACTATTTTAAGGTTAGGCTACAGGGCAAACCCTTAACCCGATCGTCTTTGTTTTAGGCTCAAATTGTAGCTGACTAAATTGTCCAGAGCCGTTTTTCTCAAATTTTTGATATCATTCTTCGTTTCCAAATTATCGAGCACCAAAATCAAAAATTCGGAAAAAAATGAATTTTATTTTCACTATTTCGACCATAACTTTTTTCGTTTTTGACCTTCTCGAATAATTATTTTTGCACCTTACAGCTCTCGTGATTATGCGTCTTTTGAGCCTATTTTTTTAATATCATATCTTCACAACTTTCCGAGATATAAGGGGATCGCACTTTTTCGTGAAATCGGACCCTATACTGGACCGAACGAAAAGACATTTCCAATGTCAAAATGGCAGAACCTTATTTGTTTTTTGTCCATAGTGCGAGAGGCGAACGCCGCAACAGGCGAGCGGCAGTCCCGGGCTGGGCGTGCAGATGCTCGCCATGGAGGTCAGCAAGGAGGCGCGCGCGTCGCCGCTGCCTGCGGCCGCACAGACGCCCACCAACGGCCAGACGCAGCCGCCGCAGCCGCAGGTGCGTCATACGCCACACGCTTACACCGGTGTCACCGGTGTGGCCTAGTCGGTACCTTGCCTATGAATAATTATTTTAACACTACCAGACATTTGAAAACTATGACATATCTGATAAAAATTATAAAGGCTTTGATTTTCTTAAAAATGGAGTTAATTAGAATTATTAGAATACTAGTGTCTTTGAGACATAAATTTAACCTCAGGAATGCACCCTTAAATTTAACGGAGTTAAAAAAAAAGCACGGTGTAGGTATAATATGAATATGGTATACCCAGATATGCGCTGGCTGCAGCAAGGTGATCACAGAGCGCTACCTGCTGAAGGCCCTGGACCAGCTGTGGCACGAGGACTGCCTGAAGTGCGGCTGCTGCGACTGCCGGCTCGGGGAGGTCGGCCACACGCTCTACACGCGCGCCAACCTCATACTCTGCAAGAGGGATTATTTGAGGTTAGAATGATAATCCTTCTTATTATATATGTACCTGCAACGCTCGTGGCTAAATTGTGGAATTCTTCACTTGCACGGGTATCAATTAACAGCACAAGGAGTTAAACAACAACTTTGCCCCTTCGTAAAACAAATAACTTTCCTGGCCAAAGTCTAATTATGAGAATTAAAATTATATACGAGTAATGCTCGAGCTCCGTTTGGATTAGGCGACGACCAGAGAGAGAGTTTTCAGTTATTGTTAAATGCAATAAGTTATTATAAAACAAAAGTAATTTCTTCGGGAGAAAAGTACTTTATCATACCTACTTACCTAATTAAGTTACCGTAAGTTAATGTGTAGCCTTTTTGCATTATAGTTTGGTCCATACTACATCTTAAATATATTAAGTCAGTTTGCAGCATAAATATGTTTGTCGTCAGGCTATTCGGCAACACAGGCTACTGCGCGGCGTGCAACAAAGTGATTCCGGCATTCGAGATGGTGATGCGGGCGCGAAGCAACGTCTATCATCTCGAGTGCTTCGCTTGTCAGCAGTGCAATCATAGGTGAGTCTAGTCTACAATTTTTACCAGGTTGGCACGAAAAATTGCTGAATTGCCTTGTGACTAGAGGTCACCACCGTAGCCTAAGTATAGGGACTCAAGAATAGAGTCAGATTATATTGCAGACTTTTCACAGTTTTTTTATTAACCAAACTTTAAATATTCTTGCTGTTTTTCAATTGGAAAAAGATCTTTTCACGCTTCTACTGCGTTCCTTGTTCATTTCACTCTCATGTCAAACGTGGTAGCCGTGAAAATTGAGCGGGGACTCCTATATTGAATACAAGTCCGGTTTGGGACTTTTCTTCTCCGAGCGAGACATAACATTTCGAATAAAGCGAAGTGAAAAGGGGACGACAATATAGTGCGGCGAGAAGTTATATGGTTTATTCATCTCACGGAGGGCAAACAAAGAGCGCGATTAAATTTTCCGCTACATAATAAACCTACATGCTGGTAAGAAAATATTTGAAGTGGTTTTGGGTCGTTTTGCTCCACGACATTGGGTTGCGATTTAGTTTCTGATTGAATACGTGTGTTGTTTGAATTTGCAGTTGCTCTGAGTAATAATTTTAAGTAGTAGATGTACTTGTAAAAGTACTGAATGGTCGTGAAAAGGAAGAAAATTTAATAGAGAACTGACAGTTTTAATTTACTGTTTGGGAAATTAATAATTCCTACCGTTAGATTACGAAGCAAAAAGTGCGTGGAGGCGTCAGTAAACGAGTTTGGTCTTTCGTACAAATTGTTATTACACATTTAACCCACTAGTATAGTCTTTTGTACAAATTATTATTACAAACTTAAGCCACTAGTATAGTTATTCGTACAAATTATTATTACAAATTTAAGCCACTAGTATAAATTACTCATATGAGTCAAATGGGATACTCACAAGTTACTATTCTTCTTCTTCCTCGCGTTATCTCGGCATTTTGCCACGGCTCATGGGAGACTGGGGTCCGCCTGACAACTAATCCCAAGAATTGACGTAGGCACTAGTTTTTCACTCACGGGTTACTATTATAAAAGTATTAAGACAGTTTAATTATTCAAAGATCACCGAAAGATTAATAGAGTTAGACCAAGAAAAGTCTGCAGCGATTTTGATAGCTCACGCAGTGCAAGTGTTATTCTAAACGTCAAACTTTTATGAAATTATGACCTATAAATAACACTTGCGCTGCGTGGGCTATCAAAATCGCTGCAGACTTTTCTGGGTCCAACTCTATGTCACTTTGAAAGTAATGTACCATTGATTGACTTAATAAAATTGTCTATGAATAATTTGATTGTTGATCACATAGAGCAGCGGTCGGCAACCTGCGGCCCGCGGGCCGCATGCGGTTCGCGAAACTGTCACTTGCGGCCCGAGAGGCGCCTTGGCTATTTTGTATGTAATAGTGACAAACGACAATGTCTCATAAAGTCATAAATATTAACAAAGTACGGCCCGCGTCACCTCCGTTAACTACTATTGGCCCTTGGCTGCTAAAAGGTTGCCGACCGCTGACATAGAGTAAAGATGTACAGTTAGGGTTGCCAGATCGAAAGGCGCTATTATCGGGAAAAAATATAAATTTTTCGGGATTTTGGGACTTAAGTCGGGAAAAAAAACCATTCAAATTAAAGTAATTGTATTAAAAACAACGATATTTTACATTATTGGCACTACTTTAGCTACGCGCTCGACGCGGGTCGCTCGCTCGCTCGACGACAGTTCGGAACATGAAATTATTGTTTTATAACGTGAAGCTGTTTTTCGGGACAGTTTTCACTTCGTCGGGAATCGGGAACACATGCTAAAAATCGGGAGAATCCCGCCAAATCCCGACCATCTGGCAACCCTATGTACAGTCGAGGACATAAATATGTATACATTTCTTCACCTTAACCCATTGAAATAAGGTGAAAAAATGTATACATATTTATGTCCTCGACTGTACAGAGAGAACGTCACGTACGGCAAGCTTACCCGTACTCGTAAGTATTGACCTTAGTAGGGTTTTAGACTGAAAGAATGAAATCAAGGTTATAGGAATTTCTTTCAGAAAACTTGTATTACAAGTTAATTTATGTTATACCCAGTCCCGGGTCGGTGCAGGCGCCGAAAGAGCAATCTTCTTGGACTGAGTCTGCTTAAATAATAGAGAGGTCACAAGATTGGAGCCGCCTGAATGGTTTATATGTCACTGTGGGTCCCCGAGCGCGGGCAATCTTGCCAAGCGTTTTCGACGAATTATATATTTATTCTAGTGGACTTTTTTGATGTCGCTGGCGTTTAACTGAACGGGACAATTAACGGAGTTTTCCTTGAATATTGTGTTTACTTTTCACTGTGTATAGTACCCTAAGTATAGTACATAAATATTATCATGTCATGAGCTTTAGTAGTAAAGAGAGCAAGCAACTCAGATCGCTTCACTAAACTACTAACTAAGCGCGAACTCTGCCCCATGCTTATACATACATATAAAGCGAGAATACTGTCAAAAGTTGTATGAGTTTTCCAGTGACAGTTATGGCTGTTATGAGTGGTGAGGCAGAACTGATCGGGTACGGGCTTGAGGGCCTACCGCCAAAAGCGAAAAATCGAAAATCGTCTTTTTAGCGTTCAACTTTTACGAGTAAGTATACAAACTGAATAGTGCACTTCAATTTGCCTACATCTAGAAATTAGTTAGGAGTCAATTATACAATCAAACCTAAGCGTTGCAAACATATTTGAATTAGTCAAGTTTAATTTACCTAGTCAGTACTTGCATGTGTACACATTGCAATAAATATGAAGCGCAAACTATCAAATATCATGTACCTAAAAATCAATTGCGACGCCGGCAGAAATCTGAATCCAATTTGCGGGCTGTCCGATCGAAGCGGACGGGAGATATCACGGGCGAATATCGCTAAACGGCTAAATAATTTAGTAGCAATCTGCCGGAGCCCGCGGCGGAAGCCGCGTGTGATCGCAGCTCGCACTACACGCCGCCGTGCCGAGGCGGCTGCGCTCGCCGGCCGGCGGCCCGCTGCCGTGATCGCGCCTTCCATATCTGCTCTCACTCTAACGCACTACTAACTACTACCATCGTGTTTCCCATAAAATATGAAACCAATGAAAGCTTAGCTTAGCTTTTTTAGTTTGGCTACTTTTTAATGTTTTTATATGCATCGCATTAGCTGCTAAGCCGTTGATGCCATGCAGCCTTTTACCGAATACCAGTACTTTCGATGATATTTTCCTGGCATGCCTAGGTACCTACCTATTTATTTTGCGTTGTTGGAAGAACCTGATAACAGATAGCATTTCGCATCTCACGCCCACGCTTTACCGATCTTCCCTAAACGCTTTTGTTTCACGGCTCAGGGAAAGCAGTCAATAGCCGCGTCCGCTCAAAACGTCAAACTTCGCACTGTCGTCCCGACACAATAGCGCCCCGCACAAAGCTTAACTTGCAGCCAGTCATTAAAATTTCGTTCTACATCTTTTCCATTACGCGTTGCAGACAAAAAATAGCAAAATAAAAAGGGACAACTCCCAAAAACAAAAGTCGGCAACGGGGAGAACAGGAAATAAAGTTAATTAAGAGCGGCGAAATCGACTGAGTTGCGGTGGAAATTGGCCCCTTAAAAAAGAGACATTTGTAGCGGAGCTATTGCGCTTAATTTTTGTGACAAGTGAAACAAAAGAGTTGGTAGGGTGTCCGGAGAAGTGTCCGGGGGTGCGGTAGGAAGACGTGCGGGGGACGGCGGGAGATAAGGTCGGTGTTATCGCGCGGTTCCGGCGCGGCGCGGGCGGCCACTGGCGAGTCGAGTCGAAGGCGATACCTTTTGTTGTGGCATCGAGGGATGCGCTCGCGTGACGTTATCGGCGCGGCGTGACGCGCGCCTCGACTGACCTTTCCACGCGCGATACTAAATTTTATTCCTTAGACATTTTATAGTGGCCGCTTTCCGGCTCCTTCATCAAAGTAATGATATTCATGATTAGAAGCCTGTAAATAGACGTATTTGGGCCAAGGAGTAGTTAATGCGTTGGGAACTTGGTCTACGGTTTGTATACTTACTATAGCTTATGTAGCTATAACGGGTTGCTATAATATATACCGGCACGAATGTAATTGTATCTGACCGTCTTAGTCATACAACATAATATGATGGTGTACAGCTTGATGTAGCGATCATATTATAACGTTACCTACAGAGTAACATATCCATTAACTTTAGTTCTACTCTGTCTCTCGTGTAACGCTGGCGTATGTTCGTTTCCTTCTAGGTAGTTATCTTATTGTTATAAATCCAAGCAGCAAACATTCGCAATAAAGGTGCAGGTATTTTAATAAGAATACGAGAGGTATTTAACAATTTCTAAATTCTGAGAATTATTCAACAAGACATTTCTAGGTTACAGTTACAACAAAGCATGGATAAAGTTACAAAGATCGAGTTTTAATTTAATTCACGGTTTATTTTATTTGTACCAGAAAATAACAAACATCAAACTGTATGTGTTGAAAATCCATCATTACACGGACTAAGTAAAAGGTAACTTGTCTACGGATAAAGTCATATTTTCGCCTTAAATTAAACTACATAAATATGTGTAATTTATTAATTTCTGCTTCCTTAAGGACACCTCTCTCGCACCTATACAGTTGTCTGGAAGAGATCGCTTTTTAGCGATAAGGCCGCCTACTGGTTATTTTTGCTTGTGTTGCTGTTTTTCTATTGTATTGTATTTACGCGCCATGGGGTGATTACCTACGATACTCCCTTAACACAGACGATGAAACTTGATCACACCTACGCCTAATTAAAGTGTCACTATTACGTCTTGCAATAGATACATGCCAATTAGGCAGCAATTAATACAAATAGGGGTTAGTAACCAAAAGCTGATTGGTAACAATATCACAATTGGTAATTGGACCTCGATGAAAATAATACCTAACGATACCAAGAAAACTCTGTTATGTCAGATTCTCTGTTTTTGTCTGCTTTACTGATATTACTATTGAATGAGTCCAAGATACCTACTATATGTAGTAATAATGATAGCTAGTACATTCAAACTCGACTTCGTCTCATTTTGTAACTTCGGCTCTTGAATTTGAAGAACCCTTATTATGTAGGTACCTGTTGCACAAAATACTATTATGTAAATTAAAACATAGTGCAATAAAAATATTCATTTTTATTGTTATAGGTTCTGCGTCGGCGACCGGTTCTATTTATGCGAGAACAAGATTCTCTGCGAGTATGACTACGAGGAGCGGCTGGTGTTCGCCAACATGGCCTACAACCCGCCGCCGCTGGCGCACCTCAAGCGGCAGACCACGCACCTCCCACCGCCACCGGTAACTACACTATTACTATACCTACTTCATCATCATCTCAGCCAAAAGACGTCCACTGCTGGACAAAGGCCTCCTACACTTACTATACTTCACATACTAATATCTAGAGATGCAACGGATAGTTGTTTGGCCGGATACCGGATACCGGACGTTCGGCTTGACCATCGGCCGAATATTCGGCCGGCTGACCTATACCTACATTTCGGTTTTTCAGGTGCGCATTGTGCAGGCTTTGACCTGTTTTGTAGTAAACGTTCGCGCGGCCTCATTTCTAGGTTCAAAATGAGTGCGCCTGCAATACTTAGTGGAATGTTTAAAATGTTTTAAAATAATAAACTAGTACGATTATGACCGTGACGGTTTCTTAAATCCAATTTGTTGACTCCGAAATCAAGCAAAATTACTATCCGGTATGCGGCCGGATATTAAAAAGAGGGCCGGATAGGCCGGATACCGGATAGTAACAGAATATCCGGTGCATCTCTACTAATATCCTTAACTAGATATTAGGTACAAGTTCTTTGTAATATTTGCGATAAACTATAGTGAAATATAAATAACCACCGGACAGGCAATATCTTCTACAAGAATCAGAATTAAGTAAATGTAATATGTAATTGGTTATTTTTTTAAGAAGCTTTTATTTGTATTTTTCTTATCTTGGTGGAGTTTTTCCCAATCAGGTAAATCACTACTGCTACTAGAGTTGGAAAAATCTCTGACAACTACATACTTGCAATAGTTAGGTAAATTAGTCAGCTAATTTAACTCCTTATAATTTTTTATTCTATTTTTAGCAGACAAGCAACGCAATGGGGCTGATGAACGGCTCGTCCCGCTCAGGGGACCTGAACAACAATATGTCAGGGTCCTCTCCTGCCCCTTTTTCGGCGCCTCCACACCTCAAGCCCCTCGGCCTGTCTGCGCCCAGCTGAGATTATCGCGCGTGAGACGCGGCCCACCCGTACGCTAAGTACCAAAACTAAGCGACTATTGCGGACTAGTTTGGACTACCACGTTATTACAATTGGACTATTACAGACTTTATGGTGACCAGATAATTTGCAAGTGTGGATATTAAAACTCATGTCTAATATTTAAAAAAAGTGCGAAGGACATACCTAAGTATAATGAACTGAAGTGGAACTTAAAATCAATGTTACAATATGCAATCAATTTATGCAATGACTTAAATTGTAGGTAGAAAATTGATTGTTAAGGTAATGTTGTAGATACCCGTGGTAGTATTTACTTTCTGACACCAAGCTGATCTTATTACTGATTTGGGTAGGTAAGTACCCTATATACCAATGCACATTATTCGATGTATCAATGTAATTAAAAACAAAGTATATGCCAAATTGTAGGAGAAAGCGTCACTGTTTCGTAACCTAGAATCATAAAAACGGATTTGTAAGTACTTGAAACTATTCTGAACATGACAGTAGTTTATTTTTTTTGTTATTCTGGTATTTTATTCTGGGTAGGTAATTAATTGATGTTGCCCTCCATTTAATAAAAAAAAATCAAATTATTTTAACATGGGTGTAGTTACGTCAATCAAAATAGAGATAATAATATCGAATTATATTTTTTCTTTTCATTAATTTGATCTCATACATGCACCGCTAAATTAGTGTAGTTATAAGCCATTACTTCGAAAATATATATTACATATTTTAGTTTTCTTTTATTCAGTTCAATATAATTTTGATTATTACTGTGTAAATGTTCCTCTTGTAAGCTAACGTTTAAAACAAGCATAGGTTGTTGTCGCTTTGATAAAGAAAACTTGGCGTAGTACACTCGGTTAGTTTTTATTACTAATTGAAATAATACAAATAAAGTGAACATTGATCCAGCTGTCAACCAGCCCCTTGCCTTTCTGTACCACCTTTTTAGATTAATACTCTAACGTCGATATTTTAAAATTTTGGGAACACTGTGAAATGGAGGAGAATCAAATATATGTAACTGTATAGTTATTGTGTCAAATTGTATGTATATATTCTAGGTACTTAACACAATCTCTTTGTTAACATGTAAGTACGGTAAAATGTGCCTACTTTGCTCCCCACTGGGTAATTTTATTGTGCTTCAACTGTTTTTATATAATATGAAAACTATATCACAACCTCATTTAAGTGCTACAACATGATAGTACTTAGTGATGGTCTACAATAATCTACATCAAAACGGCAAATACATATATCAACATATCTGCCACAATATATGTATTAATTTTAAAAGTTAAATTAATTTTCGAATATTGGAGTAAAGTAGGCAGCTTAGGGTTACCTTTAGTGCCATATAAGCAAAAGAGTCCCAAATTAAACAATTATGCTAGCGATCAAAATAATTAAGTTTGTCCTTTAAAAAATACGAATGATTGTTTAATTGAACTAAGAACTGTTCAATGATTAAATTAATATTCATAGATCGAGGAATCTCATGGCTAAGCCGAAAATTTTAGTTTTTTTAATTACTTTGTTATTTCGTTTTGTACCTATATTGTATATTAAATGTTAAGTTTACTATCTCTACTATGAACATTGTTAAAATGTTTGTATTATTTATGTACATAAAGTATTATTGTAAGTAGACTATTGTACTGTAATAAAGTGATCATTATTAATGAATTAAATAGAAAAAAGTCAAATATGTGTAAAATAAAATAATATGTCTAGTTCAAACAAAAATAGTTTCTTTAGTAGGTAATGTGTTTAGGGATAAACCGCAAATATTCACATCGATTCTTGTTTACCTGTTTTTATGCCAATCAGTTATTTCTAAGATAACACAAAAAGGTCCGATTAGGGCATATTTGGAGTACAGCTTGGCAAAAAAGAGTAGAAATTAAAAAGTGTCGTCCCGTTTTCTTATATAAATTGGTTTGAAAGGGACGACACTACAGTGTTGCCACTTTTTAATTTCTACTCTTTTTTGCCAAGCTGTAGATCCACAGCCTATGTACCGTATATTATGTATACCGTATGCATACTTATCTACCGTAGTGTGCAGATGAACACATCTTATGTGTTCTTAGAGAGACCCCAGACTAATAGCGTCTTTTGAGCTTCGGTGTTTAACCAATACCATGGAAAACTCGTGTCGCTGCACCAACGCTAGTGTGGGGTGGCCCTTAGAGAGACTAGCGTCGTCCCAAGCGTCGTCTAGTAAACTTTGTGGCTGCTGCTCGACGCAAAGTTGGAGCAACTGCGCAGCGACGACAATTTCCATGGCGCTGACTAGACGCCGGAGTTCAAAAGACCCTAATGTTGGGTCGCCCTTATTCAGAAAATGTGAATAATGCGAATAAGCGCGGTGCGCCCTATGTCCAATTTTAATTATTTCTGCATTTATTGTAGTAAGTTTCATGCATTCCTACTTGAGATGTTGCACTGGGGAAATGATGTCGTGTACCTACACATTTTGTTCAATATCAAGTGTCTCGGGTTTATGTAACCAATGATACGACCAAAGATGTAGCTCATTAAAACCTTGTTCAAATTCATTATCTTGTTTTCTTACTCTAGCAACACTTTACCCATAAAATAAATAAATATTACATAGGTAGTATAAAGTTATAAAGTAACTTACACGAATCGTCTTAGTCCCAGTCCCAAATAAAGTTTAAGGCTTTGGATATTATACATAATAAAATCATTCGCTCAATCACCAAGTAACTATATTACGCTGTTCCTTAGGGCCAGAGCACACCGGATGCATAAGCTGCACGTGGCCGTCTCGTCTGCAGCTCTTACAAAATCGACAAGCGCGTTACGATGTGAGGCTGGCGTCCACTAGACTCGCCGAGGCGAATCGAATCTAATTGCAATAATTCGCCTCCTATATTTTTACACAAGAATCGGCGCGCCGCGGCTCTTCGTCAATGGACGCAGTTGCATAGAAAATATAGGAGGCGAATTATTGCGATTCGATTCGATTCGCCTCGGCGAGTGTAGTGGACGCCAGCCTTTAAGAGATGCAGACGGACCTTGTTAGGGATGTATGTAAGTATGCAGTGCAATGTGGGAGAACTCCATGAGCTGTCGCGTACCAACACATTTTATTGTATTATAAATAGGTGGGTACCTACTAAACTGTGATGGTGAAAAGAGAGAATCTAAAACAGAATATTAATCTATAATCAAAGTAAATGCACAAAATCTTGATAATTCCAGTTCAATATGGAAATACAAATTACCTACTAAATTGGTACTTCGCGCCAACAGACAATAAAAAACCGTAGAACCCTAATAAGTTGACTGAATAAATAAATAACAACCGGACGAGAATAGAACGCGAGAATTAAATATTTTAACCTTTTGAACGCCACAGACGGCAATTGACGTCAACGCAAAATCGTGACAACGACGCAAAAGACGGCATTTGACGTCGATCGTTTTTTGATGAAATTCTATTACTGTACTGAAAAACACCCCACTTTTAGGTTGGCATTATTTATTCACAAAACTAAATTTTACCCCCGTGGCGTCAGTGGCACGGATCCACCGTTTGGCGTTTAAAAGGTTAAGCAGATAAATAAAATACAGAATCTATCAATGAAAATATCAGGAATTTTCAAAATTTTTGGTAGATTCTTTAAAACTAGTCGACTTAGTTCAAACGCAAAACAGATAGAGGTATCGGAGCGGCCAAGGTGTTCAAAAATACATATCTTAACATACACTTTAACGTCTTGATAATAATGATAATGTAGGTTTTGTTCAGATATTTGTGAACACCTTGGCCGCTCCGATATATTTACATAGTGGTTGTACCTGGCGTAACACTTTCTGGTAGTCAAAGTGAAATATCCGTACGTGTTTCCGATTTTTTTTCTATAGGTATATCCGCTTTTACAACAAGCAACTAATTAGTTAACCTATTAATACATTGACTGGAACAAATTATAACATTTTTAAAAGTGTAAGTACCTACAATATTAGATGGGTAAAATTCTTAGGGCACCAGAATTTCAAAAAGAAAGCGTAACCTGCCGCTACAAAAAATACATCAATGACCGCGTTCTCAGGTCAAGGGGTGCTAATTTCCTCAAAGTGTACAATAAACTCGATGAAAAGCAAAAATGTTATCACGGGTGGAGGTGAGCGGAAATTTGAAAAGGTCCTCCTTCGGGGGAAGGGAAAATGATGGCAAAGCGATCTCATATCGAGCATAAAGATGTCGCGGCCACCGCATTGTAGCAGTCGACGATATCACCTGAGAAGTGAGCGCCGCACCGCGCCGCTGCCGGCGGGAGCGTCGGCAAAAACACGTCTCTTTTATGTAGGGCTTAATACCTACGGTATTAATAAATACAAAACCACATGTATACCGGTTTTGTATTTATTAAATAAAATTTATTTATACAATACACTTATGTTCACAAAATTTTGTAGGCTTATTCTTGCTCGGAATTTTAGGCACTTTCTAACTCGGTCACTAAAAACCGGCCAAGTGCGAGTCGGACTCGCGCTCTAAGGGTTCCGTACATTACCCAATTGTTAACAATGTATTTTTTATATGTGAAACGGGAGTGAATAGGGGATATAATTACTGAAATTTTCTGCCGCCAGAGTGCAGTACTATCGCTTCTAGTAAACTCATAGAGTAACTTATACATACTGTGCCTTAAACAGTTTTTTGACAAGTTTTCACAGACAATAAAATATGACATTGATGCATCGAGGCGGTTTGTTAACAAGGGCCTACCGGTAAACGCGAAAATCGAAATTTAGTTATCTGCCTCTTTATCGCTCGAATATGCAAGAGTGATAGAGAGGTGAGATAACGAAATTTCGATTTTCTTGTTTCGCGGTAGACCCCCAGATTGTACAGATTCGCGTAATATTCCCTATTGCCTTTAAAAAACCCGTAGGGGTCGGATCAAAAACGAAGTAATTATTCCGACTCACGCTTGACTGCATATTTCTAATAGGTTTTCCTGTCATCTATAGATAAAGTAATATTTAGCATATTTTTTTCAAAATTTTAGAACCTGTAGTTTCGGAGATAAAGGGGGGGGGGATGGTCATTTTATGGCTATTTTCTTAAATAACTTCTAAACTATTTATTTTAATTTTACCAAAAAAATATGATTGAGATTTTTAAAATGAGCTCTTTTATTTGATATATAACACGATATAGTTTAAAAAACATTATGTTTTAATTTTCTTATTTACCCCCCCCCCCAAAAGTGGCGTCCATGTTTAAAATTCATTTGTCTACGTAAGATGTCCGTCTTTGGGTCACGAATTTACATATGTGTACCAAATTTCAACTTTATTGGTCCAGTACTTTTGGAGAAAATGGGCTGTGACAGACGGACAGACAGGCAGACAGACAGACAGACAGACGCACGGGTGATCCTATAAGGGTTCCGTTTTTTCCTTTTGAGGTACGGAATCCTAAATTATTTCTTAGTAAGAAAAACCCAAAGGGTAAGTTCTAAGCAAAAATGTTAGTCTTGTTTTTTTAGGATTAGAACAAAAAATACGAATCCACGTACCAGTGTTGGCCGAAAGTTAATGCGAATTGAAAATGTTGGCCATTAACCATTGTAAATTGAACCTTAAACCGTAACGGACGATTACAGTTTACGATTCAATTTATAATGGTTAATGGCCAGCATTTTCAATTTGCATTAACTTTCGGCCAACACTGCCACGTACTATCTTTTTTTAGGTACCTATTTCATCATTCCCAGAAACATATTTCGTTTATTTTTATTACTACACACATACCAAAGAAAATGAGATAGGTACTTATCAGCCAGCATAAAAATAGTAAAAAAAAATAATTGCATAAGTTTTGTAATAAGATTACAAAACAAGAAAGAAAAAAGAAAGATCGATTTTTCTATATTCTCAGCTTACTGCCTATTGTTGACAATTGGTTTTTTTGTCACTTTTTAAGGTTTTACCACCAGATCAACTGAGAAAAAAATCTGTAGTTAACGAATAAATACTTGTATTAAATTATAAACCTCTCTTTTTGCATCGGCAGTTAAAAATTATCAGCATCTTTCTGATTTTTCGTTAGTCTTGTCTTACTTCTACTTAACCTTTTGGCCGCCGGACCTAGTCCGCAAAGATGCTCACTCACACGCCAGAGCAAATTTTAAGTAAACGAGTAATAAAAAGTTTAGGGATTGCAAATAGTAATATCGATATTTACAATTTATGGTAAAAATCTTCTTAATTTGGCTTTATTCTCAACCAACTTTAATCTATTTCGAAAATGCCAAAAATTAACATATTTTTTACACGCGACAATGTTAAAAATAAAGGTCTTTATCATTAAAAACAACCACTAAACAAAATCGATTCATGACGTAATATGACCGCACTAGGCTTTACGAGAAGTCTTTTATACAAGACAACGGCGCGCATGGACTGTCCGCAGTGCAGACCGACAAGGACTGTTTCCGCGCGAATTAAGTAATAATAGTCTCTAGGTCAACGGCGTAAGCGCTTGTCGGTACGTAAACTTTATAAGCGTAACGTTAGAGCCGCGCATTGTGTGTCGATAATATAAATGTACCGGAACTGCATTGCGGAAAATTACACGTGGGTTAATTGAATTGTCAGTGAGTGAAGAATAATAATATTGGAAAAGGGTGGGGATCGGAAATGTTCGGGAATGCATGTTTCATATTCGACATGTTCCTTAGATGAGCTTCTCAGTTCCCGTATTACATCCTCCCTATCATGAAATTTTTTCGTCAATTTCAAATATATAACAATCTCATAGCTAGGCGACACTGACTAGTCCTAGCGTCCGTCTGTACCATTCTTGTGCGAAGCGGTCACTGCAGGGTATCACTCCCCACTACACTATCATCTTAAAATGAATCTTTTGTTCTGCAAATAAACCACAAGGTCAGATTTACTTCTCTGACTCTACTATCAACAGCTGTAGAAGCTCCCTGAACTTCAGCTATAGTTATGCCTGTCTCTCTCGTCTCGTTTTACGTACCTATTCTAGTTACTAGTTACCACCAATTGGCATTTAACAAGTGTTCAAATGCTTAAATAAAACCAGATTTGCGATTTGATATTTATTTTGAATATTCTCATATCGAGGTAACATTCTCATCCCTAGCTATCTTGTATACAAGACAACGGCGACGAGGAACATGAAAAACGTTGAAATCTGGAGCAATTATTTTGATAGCCTTATTATAAAAGAATGGATTTATATAGCAGCTTTAAATGCATTTTTTTTAAACAAAGACCTAAAACATGAACATGAGTGTAAAAAAAAATATAATTGATATTTTTTCCACATTGACCGAGCGGTTAAATTTTTGTCTTGTATACAAGACAGCGGCGCCAGTGTATCGTTGTATCGTTGTCTTGTATACATGCCAACGGCGGTCAAAGGGTTAATGACCCTTCCCTTGCTTATCAAAGGATATCACCGCACACCGTCAAAATCAAAACAATGTTCTTTTTATTACCTTTGACGCCTTGTTTTGCCTACACTACACGCTACTCGTAGGTACATGGACGTGCAAAGAGGAGAAAAATCATCCCAATTTCCCAGCTTCGCCTGCCTCATTGTCGGTCGAGCGTAACCTGATAGGATTGTTATCGGCGCCATCTTTAATTTCGGCCGCAAACATAACTGCTCGTTATCACCGCAATCCGGCTTAGCTAGATTAAGAAACAACACTGCAGTGTAAACAACGAATTTGCATCCTAGTCTGTTCGTCATTGGAGCTCATTTAGTGGACGGAGCACTGAATGTGTACTTGCTAGTAAAACTTTTCTTTTAAATTCCCCGTCGGTGGCAAACAAGCATAATTATGGTCCGCCCGCCGCGATGGGAAGTTACTGTAGTCTATAGACGCCTGCAACTACAGAGGTGTGACATGTGCGTTTCCGACCCTTTGACCTGAAACCTGGTAAATTCGAGTAAATGAGTGATTAAAAAAATAATAATACGAAGACATAATAAAACAATTCCCTGTCAGACCAGGCAAGCTATTTCTAAAGTTAGTGGGTTAAGTTAAAGCAAAGATAGTGCAAGTACTGGGGGACTGGGTGACTCGCCAAGATGACAATCGTTGATAGGAAACGCCAATGGAAATTTAAATAATTTATGGAAATAGTCACGTGACTTTTCGTATCATCTGTCATTCGATACACTTTTTTTTTCGTTTGGCATTTGTAAATGTATAATTGCCCTCTTGGCTAGGCTCCCTGGGTTTCTTAGGCTCATGTTTCTATTAGATATAGATATGCCAACAACTGGTGGGCTGGTGGGCAAGGTGTTCATATGATTAAACACTTTAAACTGAAAAAAAAAAAGTTTATTATCATGGTATATTGGTGTCAAAGAGCAGAATACTCAAATGAAGCGATTACAAATAAAGGCGTAACGCGCGAACAAACCTTTACAGTCTAGTCCCTCGAGCGTGAACGACACAATGAGGTGCGTGAAAAATGGACACACTATTTCTTCAACCTCTTATCTTTAATGTTTACATGAATCGAAAAGCATCCTTGCACTCGACAACTTAAAGCTCATATTTCGAAATAGTGCAACGAGACTTATGAGGTTTGAACATAATGCCAGCAGTCGAAACAGCTCCATCCGACGGCCCATAAATCAAAACTGTGAAATCGTTCGACGAAAAAACGGAAAATAAAAGAAAACAGCGAACCGGAGCACACCACTGATGGCTTCTTGCAATAATTTCCGTTTTCAATGAACGCGTTTTTCTTTTTCTTATCATCGCACGAACTAGGATGGTTGGGAATAAATTGAAATACAAAATTGATTGTTGACTTTTCCCGGCCGCTTTATTACTGTCACAAATGGGAAAGAGATTGAAAATTGCCTACAGGTCGTGCCGGCGGATATGATGATTCCACATTGCCGTTTTTTAAGATGAATCAAGGGATATTGAAGCAACGTTTGTTTCCTTGTGGATATAATTTTAGGCAATTGTTTCACGTACATTGTTTTTATTGATTCATATGAAATTGGTATTCAAGTATACAGAAGATATGCGTTCTTTTTTTAGAATAGGTTCTGCCGCTCAGGCCACCATACCTATCATACATACCATACACCTACACCATCTTGTTCCTAAATCAATAATGTTCAAAAGTTTTTCATCCTTGATCGCGAAAAATTAATAAGTAACTCTGTCATATAAACACAGGTACTACACTTAACCATACTTTCACTTAAGACAAAATTCCGATAGTAAAGTAGATTTTTAAGAAAATAACGTGGTTTCCAAAACTATTTGTTCACAATAAATCTAGGTCTGTGCCGTATCTGACCGAAGCGAACAGCGCGGTAAAAGTTTAAAAGACAATGGAATTGTAAGCGTTTTTGTTAAGATACCCGCAATCTGCCGCAATTTATTAGTTGTTGGAGGCAGTTAGCGAAGCAGACGTGGAATGGACTTGTCTAACTTCAACCGATCGGCTAACTTCTTGCTTGGATTTGGATGGTACGAGATTATTGAGTGAGATTGTAAACCGTGATGCTAAATATATATCTCGCGTCGAATGATGGTCCCTTATGACAGTTCCTTCAAGTGTCTGTTGGTTGGGCTTAATTTTAAAATAATCGAGGACTAATGTTTTTACCGTATTTTCATTACGTAAATGTTGTTTTTGAGAACCCATTTTTTAAATAATACGTCGGTGGCAAACAAGCATACGGCCCGTCTGATGGTAAGCAGTCTCGACGCCTACAACTCCAGAAGCACATGCGCTTTGCCGACCCCTAACACCATCATGCACCCTCGTTGAGCTGTGGCAACCTTACTCGCAGGCAGGAACACAACACTATGAACACTATGACTTTCTCCTGGAAGGAGCATATGTGTAGGTACCTATAGTAAACAGTGTAAACACCCCTATGATCATCCTATGATGGACGTGGCACCGGTAATGGGATATATACCTTAAACCTTAAATAAGTATTTTTCATCAGTTTTTAAGCACTGGCAACATTTTACACTAAAAAAGGGCCATAGAGTCGCTGAAATTTAAGGTAAGTATCATAATTTTTTATAGTCCTAAAATAAACTAGATGAAAACCCGGCTTCGCTCGGGTAAAATAAATAATAGTAATAGGTAATACTCATTTTGAATTAAGTAATTATTTACTTTTAGACTTCATACCTTCATCAAGGCGGTTACAAACCTATCTCATCTCAGAAAACTTTAAATCCGTAACATACAATCATAACTCGAAAAATTTACTATTCCGATATATCTAAAAACAAATATGTAATTAAAAAAACCTAATCCGCTTTTCTGGTAGCAGTTCGGTTCTGTAAGGGTCGCAGTTCTAACCTAACTTACTTCTGGTTGCAGTTTGGTTCTATAAGGATCACAGTTCTAACCTGACCCACTTTTCTGGTCGCAGATCGGTTCTGTGAAGGCCGCATTTATAACCTAGCCCACTTTCCAATCTCAAAAGAGGGAACCCTTTTGTACCTACCCTTCATGGCACTAAAGTGAAAGTAAGGAAATTATCACTACTATTTCATTCTTTAATATTAATGCCTATCCGTTAATATTAAATTCGTTTACAAAAAAAAAACTGAATAAGTGCGAGTCGGACTCACCCATCAAGAACGGAACACTTTTTAATATTTGTTGTTATAGCGGCAACAGAAATACATCATGTGTGAAAATTTCAACTGTCTAGCTATCACGGTTCATGAGATACAGCCTGGTGACAGAGGGACAGTGGAGTAAACTGAAATAAAGGTTCCGTCACACCGGCGCGATTTCAGAGCCGGGCCTGAGCGTTTTATATGAAAAACCGGGCAAGTGCTCGCCCACGAAGGGTTCCATACTTTTTAGTATTTGTTGTTATAGCGGTAACAGAAATACATCATCTGTGAAAATTTCAACTGCCTAGGCCTATCACGGTTCATGAGATACAGCCTGGTGACAGACAGACAGACAGACGGACAATGAAGTAAAACTGAAATAAATGTCATATACCTACTAAGAAAAACCGGCCAAGTGCGAGTCGGAATCGCTAATAGGTTCCCGTTTTTTAGTTACCCTTCAGGTACGGAACCCTAGTATGAGTGTAATAGATTTGTAACCGGTCAGCAATGTGAGTCCCTTGGAGAAGCAGAGGTCTAGTCTAAACCCCCACTTACCATCGGCATTAACAGCCTTGTATTCTTGTTTGCCACCAACATGTCATATTAAAACATATTAATAAAAATTTACTCGGTCAACAATGTGAGTCCCTTGGAGAAGCAGAGGTCTAATCTAAACTCCCACTTACCATCGGCATTAACAGCCTTGTATTCTTGTTTGCCACCAACATGACATATTAAAACATATTAATAAAAATTTACTCGGTCAACAATGTGAGTCCCTTGGAGAATCAGAGGTCTAGTCTAAACTCCCACTTACCATCGGCATTAACAGCCTTGTATGAGTTGTATGCTTGTTTGCCAGCAACATGCCATGTTAAAACATATTAATAAAAATTTACTCGGTCAGCAATGTGAGTCCCTTGGAGAAGCAGAGGTCTAGTCTAAACTCCCACTTACCATCGGCATTAACAGCGTTGTATGCTTGTTTGCCACCAACATGTCATATTAAAACATATTAATAAAAATTTACTCATTTCATCAGTCATATCCAGCCTAGCATTGCATTGGCCCCGCTTAAATATTTCTTTAATTTGTTTTTAGTATTTGTTGTTATAGCGGCAACAGAAATACATCATTTGTGAAAATTGAAACTGTCTAGTTAATCTAGTTATCACGGTTCATGAGATCTTGAGATACAGCCTGGTGACAGACAGACGGACAGCAGAGTCTTAATATTTAATAGGGTCCCGTTTTTACCCTATGGGTACGCAACCCTAAAAAGTGACCAAGGCCTCCAGTGCCCTAGGCTGGAATCAAAGCAGCGTCCTCTGCTATTGCAGCAGGTGCCTGTGCCATTCTGCCACCGGGCCACCCACGGCGGCATAGGTCGAATTTTTCCAAGTATACTTATGCACTACTTACTGAAGGCTTATGGAGCCTCGCCATCCCTAAGCCTAAATTAAATATTTTCTGAAAATAATTTGTTTTGATCTAATAACATATTGGAGTCCTCGTAATAGGGGTCCCGTTTTTACCCTTTGGCTACAGAACCCTAAAAATCAACCTTGTTTTGGTACTATGTACTACGCTTCACTATGACTCTGAAATTTTAGCAGGTGGGTCAAACAGATCACTGTGTTATGTCTTTCCTGTAGATATACACAAGAGTTAAGGGCTATAAAGGTTAATTTTCTTATTTAACCCTTATCCACGTGAAAAGGTCCTCCTTTTATTTAGAGAACTATGATAAAATCATTGCTTACATGCCCACTAGCTGTTAACTATTGCCCACAGGAGAGAAAACTAGTGTGTTATCGCGAACAGCACATTTTTCTCTCCTGTGGGCTATAGTTAACAGCTTGTGGGCGTGTAAGCAATGATTTTATCATTAGTTCTCTAAATAAAAGGAGGACCTTTTCACGTGGATAAGGGTTAAATAAGAACATTAACCTTTATAGCCCTTAACTCTTGTGTATGTCTACAGGAAAGACATAACACAGTTATCTGTTTGACCCAGGTATTAATATTTTTTTTGTTGTCACCTGTCAAATTAGAATAGAATAGAATAGCCTTTATTGACCAAAAAATTAAATTTCAGCACATATTACATTTAAATAAATTCACATTTCATTTATATCAATTAGTTTCAATATTGTTTCCTTAGTAACTTTATTAAATAATTTTTATGTCATTGCTTTTTAATAATTATTTCAGTCTGCCTTCTTGGCATAGGCCTCCCCAGCTCTCTCCACAGCTCTCTATCCCTTGCCGTCCCTATCCAATTAGGTCCCGCATGCTTCTTTATGTCATCCGACCACCTCATCATTGGTTTCCCTTCTCTCCTTTTTCCATCTCTAGGATACCATTCCGCTTCCTCTCTATCCCACTTATCTTTACCTTCCCTTGACATATGTCCAGCCCAACCTGTTGCAGTCAAAAGCGTGAACTGGCCAAAGAACTTTTAACCGACAAAAACAGACAAAACTGCTTTTGACTGAGCATGTTGGTCAAAAGTAGTTTTACCTGAAAATCATACCTATTTCTGGCAGCAGTTTCGTTTTTAGATCGTAGCAAAAAAAAAAATAACCCTAACCTACCTATCTCTGGGAACAGTTTCGTTTTTTGGGCGTAGCAAAAAAATAACCCTAACCTACCTATCTCTGCGAGTACTTTTGACTGATAGTAACAGTCACAACACAATTACTATTAACCAATGATTTTCAGGTAAAACTACTTTTGACCAACATGCTCAGTCAAAAGCAGTTTTGCCTGTTTTTGTCGGTTAAAAGTTCTTTTGACCAGTTCACACTTTTGACTGCGACATATATACTATCTATATATCTTATTATATTTAATCTTATATTCAACTTACATTGACTCCGGAGATAACTTATTAGCTTTATGCAGTTGACTTTCCAATTCACCGATACACCTCAAATTTGATTCATAGTCTAAAGTACAGTTATTAAATATGTCCACAACACACTGTAGCTTTTTGCACTGTTTCACACTGGCAATGTACTTAATTAGAGTGAGTTACAGTCAGCTGGCACTTAACTCGAAGTTTCTTTGAACAACGTCATTTTCATCTCGCTCACTTATTAGTTTATCACAGCTGCTTCAAGGTTGCTTTCACTTGCATTTCCAGGTAGCTAGTAGTGCCTTGACATGTAAGAATATTTGGAATCATTCTGAAATATTAAAATACAACTGAGAGACCGATGTTTATACTAAACACAATACACCCATGGAACGCTTTGAAGTTCAAATCTCGTTACGTTACGATGGCGTTTGCACTTTGCACTATGTTCGGTGACTATTTTTTATTGTTAACACACACAATACACTATTTAACAGGTTTTTATCATGTCTGGAGTACCGGATAAAGTATTTTCGAATAACAGCCGTCGTTGACGTCTAGGCAGTGTTGCTATCGTCTTAAAAGCCGTAACAGACTATCGCACGTTCTGGCTTAAAAACAAATTTATGTAATAATTATACCGGTATACATATCCATATGAAACGAAACTTAATGCAAATAATAACCATTATACATACCGGAAAGTCATCAAATAAACAGTAATATTCGTCTTGCTTTTTATTAAAAAAAAAAACGACCAACCTAACTTGTAAGCATGTTTGCAGTTTCTAAACGCAACGCATAGCTGTCAAATGTCAACCAACAAATTGAGCCTTTAGTATTGTTTGTCGAATTTTTTTCACTTTTAAATGCAAAATACGCGACAATACGAATTTTGCGGATATATGTTCTCGATTCAAAAGTGATATTTTTTCAAGCTCTTTCGATTGAGCATAATTTATTTTGGTTTTTCCGTCAAAGCGGCTCGCGTTTATTAATATAGATGGCGCCATACTGCCCCTGACTGGAGACAAAAGGCGAGTCCACCTCGCACTTGTCTGGTTTTTTTAATTAAGCCAACGTTTTGGCTATAGATAGTCTGCCCTTGAAAAATATAATCAAGTCACGGTGTGAATTTTTTCATGGCATTTGCTCTTGATTAAAACGTTCAATATGATAACTGCATACTTACATTACATTACATTTCACGTACATACTTCGTACTACATTTTTCTTAAGAAAAAAAATGCCCGTCGATTATTTTTACGATCTTTTCCCTGTTTACACTCCTTAATACTCAGTCAGGACGAGTTAACGACAGTTGTCAGTTCTTTACCCTCCAAGGGGCTAAACCGGGACATCAGCTAAATACTATTCCACTGTTCTATAAAGGCGTAACGTCATTGAGAAATAAAGCATACTTTAGCCTTTCTTTAGCAAAACGGCGTAACATCGGCCGGCGAAAAAGACATGCAAAAAAATCAACCATTCTTCTACTTGCACTCCGTTCACATACAAATAGGCGGCAAAGAGGCCAGCTTACATTGGCTCTCATTATTCCCGAGGCTCCTATTTTCATTTGAGTTTTAATTATTAAAAGTTTTATTTACTGCTTATTTGTTTTTATGAGATTGTTGAATTAATTCCTTTTGTTTGTTAACTCATTTCCTCTTATATCTATCGCTGAAGCTTTGTTTGTTCCTTACATTTATTAATTAATTTTACATTAGGTACACTTCTATTATTTCTTTTGATTCTTCTTTTAACACATAAATATCATCTACAATCTACATAATTAAAATGAAATAATTTTTTTACGGTATGTTAATGATGTGTTAGCATACATTATTTGCTGTTTCTGTATACATACAATATACTTGTAATTAATGTAAAGTAGAAACGTAGATCGTCCGCGCCAAAAGGTTATACTTACACAAAAGTAAGTCCAAGTGCTTTGCCATTACGAAAAGTAAAGGCGTCAGGGCAACTGGCTCTTTGCATTCATATTCAAATTCACAATTTCGTTTCAATCGAGTGGTTATTCGTAAATTTATCTATATCACGTTCGTTGAATATCATAAAACACTTTAAAGTTCGCAAAGAGATATTGGCGAAGTCCTTATTCGGTACCGTCAGTTCACCGCTAGGGATAACTCTAGCGGTGAACTGACGGACGGTGTATAATTATATTGATATAATGCAACAAGAGGTATTTTTATTACTATAAAAAACTAGCTGTTATTGGCACCGTGGCTTTAGCAGTGAAAGTAACCTGTGTTTTCCTCTTTAAAATAATTTATTTAAATATTATACTGTAATCTCTTTTATGGTTTTTTTGTACCGGAACGCTACGACAAATAAGACACACTACAAAATTACATAAATACGAGTAGTTACTACATATTTAAAATTTATAATGTATCAACTGTCATATTTATAATGTAACAACTGTCATATTTATTGTACATTAAAGACGGTTTTAAGCTAACTTTGCACCGACTTGATTAAAACGTAATATTTTCATAAAAACTTGACATTAATGATGACATTTTTACACATTGTCATTGCAAATGGCATGCGGAGCTAGCTAAATCCGAGTCTATTAATTATTCGTTAGTAGGGTCACAGACTGTTCCATACAGTCTTGATAAGTTTTTGGATCCCCATTTCCCAAATAAGAAACAAGAGGCAACCCTAACTTGCAAGTAAATTTAAATTTAAAATATGCATAACAGTTTTCCGATGCGATCCCTTTCCAGAATTTAAACACATCGGGTCGTATTAAAATAGGTACATTTGGATTCAGGGCACTTGGCAACTTTTGTGAGAACTCAATTCAATGTTTGATACTTATAATATTGGTACCTACGGCACTAAAACGTCATACGACCGTCCGTCCGTCGCTGAGCATGCCAAATTTGATAATTATGATCGCGATTTTAATAAAAATTAATTAATAGGTACCTTGTGTTTATCAATTAAAAATCGAACACATTAGATTTAGCATTCTCAACGACGCTAGCCTTAATATTCTGTAAGCAAACCATACCTACTTATATATTGTTTATTCTGATAAACAGCAGCAAGTTTAAGCCTGTGAGCACGAAGTGTCGGCAACTCCGAACTTGCAAATTTGCTTAAGTATTTACGGGCAAGTCTTCAGGCTTAGTAGCCCGCTGGCGCGGTGCGCAGATTGTCGGCTTAGTCCGGGGTAAATACCTATACACACGTATCGTTTTGTTTCTATTAAATATTTACAACAGGCCTATACTAACTAAGATGAACCTATTGCTATTACCCCCTTAGGGGTCGAATTGTCAAAATCGCTTCTTATTTCTTGTACTTACCTCAAAAATAAACTTGTTATGCCGCAAAAATATGTGAGGCTCTAATGGCTCTAAAAATAAGATCGTGTAAGATATTTTTGCGGCTTTCGTTGTGTAACATATTGTTGCAGGTGACTGTACACACTATAAATGTAACCGGATAAGCAAATTTTAACTTTCTAGCTTTTCTTCTTTTGGCCCGGTCAGTCAGTCAGGACACACGCATATAAAGAATATAGTGTTACCATTGTGAATAGTCTTCAGCAATGTTGACTAGCATGTGCCTCCTATAGTTTCAGCTCTAAAGACTTATATATTATAGTATTTAATATTATATAATTATAACTCTAGGTATAGCTTTTAATTGACGACCGGTCTGGCCTAGTGGGTAGTGACCCTGCCTATGAAGCCGATGGTCCCGGGTTCGAATCTTTGGGGCCTGTCTGTCAAAGTATTAGATTCCATTATTGAGTCAATTACACCATACTTAGCTGAGATTTTCAACAGATGCATTGATGCTGGAATTTTTCCAGATATTATGAAACATAGCAAAATTATCCCTCTGTTTAAATCAGGAACAAGAACAGATCCCACGAACTTTAGACCGATTTCAATACTACCGGCATTAAGCAAAGTGTTCGAGAAACTTATTCTAATTCAACTATTGTCACATTTCAACAGAAACAAACTGCTTGATAGCAATCAATTTGGTTTCACCAAAGGTCGATCAACTACTGACGCCGGTGCGGTACTTCTAAAACACATCTTTGATGCCTGGGAAAAAGCTCAAGATGCTGTTGGAATTTTCTGTGATCTGTCAAAGGCATTTGATTGCGTTGATCACGAAAATTTAAAGAGAAAATTAAGCCGCTATGGGATAAAAGCTAGTGCCCTTGACCTGGTCTCATCGTACCTTTCGGATAGAACTCAGCGAGTAGTTATTAATGGAACTCAATCGGCGGGGTCCCCGGTAGCCCTCGGAGTGCCTCAAGGTTCAATTCTTGGTCCCTTCCTGTTTTTGGTATACATTAATGACTTACCAAAAGTTGTGCAAGATAGACATGATATAGTGTTATTTGCAGATGACACTTCCCTTATATTTAAAGTGGACAGAAAGGAAAATAGCTTCGAGAGCATTAATGACGCGCTATCAACCATAGTAAACTGGTTTACGGCAAACAATCTGCTTTTGAACGCCAAGAAAACCAAATGCATCAAGTTTACGCTACCTAACGTCAAGCAGGTAAATAACAGCAAGATTAAAATAAAAGGTGATACGCTGGAATTTGAGGATCGAACTGTTTTCCTGGGAGTCACTCTAGACTCCAAACTGCAATGGCATGCACATATAGGCACTCTAGCCGGAAAACTTAGTTCAGCAGCCTATGCAGTGAGGAGAATCAAACAGCTAACAAACGTAGAGACGGCCAGGCTGGTATACTTTAGTTACTTCCATAGTGTTATGTCTTATGGAATTCTGTTGTGGGGAAAAGCGGCAGATATTCAGACAATATTTGTGCTGCAAAAACGAGCTGTACGTTCCATCTATGGACTGGGCGCTCGAGTATCCCTAAGAGAGAAATTCAAAGAAGTTAACATTCTTACCGTTGCATCTCAATACATACTAGAGAATATTATGTATGTTCGGAAAAACATCCACGAATTCAAGGTTAACAGTGATATCCATAACTATAACACTAGAAACAAACATAAGCTTGCTGTGCCCGCCCACCGCCTCCGTAAGGTTAGTACGTCTTTCGTCGGGAACTGTACACGTTTTTATAACAAAGTCCCCACTGATGTAGTGAATTTACCACTTCACAAATTTAAGTCGCACATTAAGCGCTCCTTGTTAAGTAAGGCGTACTACACTGTAAATGATTTTATAAACGATAGAGATGCCTTTAAGCAGGTAGCTTAATTTCATTAGTATAATAAGAGCTAAATAAATATTGTTTTTTTTTACATTGTGAATTAAATATGCTAGTGTCCAGTAGAATTGACACATGAGACAATGATGTTCTCGCTTGATTAAATTGTTTAATTTAATTTTAGTTTTGGACACTTGGAGACCTTATACATCTCTAAGTATTTATTTATTTATTTTATTTTTATTTTTGATTGTACATACCTATATTTTTAATGTTTCTGACACTTAGAGACCTTTACATCTCTAAGTCAACTTAGGCTAGTAATTATGTGAAGCTATACTGTCTTTTTATGTAACATACGAGCACAAAATGCCGTGTCTTACTGTTACATGTTATTACTATTTTAATATTATTATAGGCCGGAAGCTTGAACATGTCATGCTCGCTTAAAAGTCTTTACTTCGGTCTTTACTATCGGGTCGCCACTTTCCCGAATGAAGGTTGAGGGAGGCGATGGCTGAGATACGCGTCATACTCGTGAACGGGTGCTGTTTGTGGAGACTGGTCTGTTTAAGCTAACACAAGCTATTATACTTAGTAACTTTATTTTTATTAATTAATTACAGTGAGACGCCTCATTCTGCTCTCGTATGTTTCTTTTCTCTTAATGAATGTATTAATTATACAGGATATTGACTCTTGGAGACCCTATACATCTCTAAGGATAACTTGATAAACTATATAATCTTATAGTTCTGACACCTAGAGACATTTACACCTCTAAATATTATAGATTTTTTTTTTGTGTTTTGTATCTGTATTTTTTATGTAATTCGACATTAAGAGACCATATACATCTCTTAGTAATTGTAATACGTTAGATTGAATTGTTAGTTTTATTTTATAAAATTGTTGATGTTATTATTTTTGCTTATATGGGGCTATTCATAAATTACGTCATTTCAAATTAGGGGGGGGGGGGGGGTCTGGACATCGGATGACGGTAGCATGAAGTAGGAGGAAAAGGGGTCATTTGAAGCATGATTTTTGGATGATTATAGGGGGGGGGGGGTCAAAAATCGTCAAAAATCGATGACGTAATTTATGGACAGCCCCTATGTAAATTCAATGATGACGTGTAAAAGTGCCCTTGTGGCCTATTTGCTGAATAAATGTTGATGTTTGATGTTTGATGATGTTTGAATCCTGGTAAGGGCATTTATTTGTATGATGATACAGATATTTGTTCCTGAGTCATGGTTGTTTTCTATGTATTTAAGTATTTATATATTATATATATCGTTGTCTGAGTACCCACAACACAAGCTTTCTTGAGCTTACCGTGGGGCTTAGTCAATTTGTGTAAAAAATGTCCTACAATATTTATTTATTTTATTTATTTATATTTAATTACTCCTTAGATACCTTTAGGTTAACTGGAAGAGATCCCTCTTAGGGATAAGTTCGCCCTTGTACTATATTTATGCTCTATCTGATGCACTTGTATTCCTCTCTTCCGTACAATAAAGTGTTACTTACTTACTTAAGACAACTTAATTTCCGATGAAACAGCATGACGATATGTCCTAAATCTAAGCTTGATTAAAACAATGTTGACAATAATTTTTTTTATAAGCAAGTAACTAAAATACACAAGTAGTACTTCCTGCGAAAAATCTCAAATTATTTTAAGATAACTCAAAGTTAAACAAAACTTATAGTAAAGTCGTTAAGCCGAGTCTTTAACGAGACCTTAAGTCTCAGAACAAATTACAGGAGGCTTGTAGACTTGCAAGTTAAGTGTACTTAGCCGCCAGTTGTGAAAATGTAAATTGTGTCCCTGGCCGGGCAGGGTTGGCACGCACGACTTCGCTCCGGTAACATAAATGACGGAGGTAAATTCATTATTTATTACATTTTTGTTCTATCCTTGTGCGAGTAACAGCTGTCATATCCGTACTTTTTAGGGTTCCGTACCCAAAGGGTAAAACGGGACCCTATTACTAAGACTCCGCTGTCCGTCCGTCCGTCCGTCTGTCACCAGGCTGTATCTCACGAACCGTGATAGCTAGACAGTTGAAATTTTCACAGATGATGTATTTCTGTTGCCGCTATAACAACAAATACTAAAAACAGAATAAAATAAAGATTTAAGTGGGGCTCCCATACAACAAACGTGATTTTTGACCGAAGTTAAGCAACGTCGGGCGGGGTCAGTACTTGGATGGGTGACCGTTTTTATAGATAATGGTACGGAACCCTTCGTGTGCGAGTCCGACTCGTACTTGGCTGGTTTTTGTTTGAACGTCACAAAGGGAAATAAACTGGCCGTTGTCATTATTGTACCTCTATGGAAAATGTGAATTGTGAATATACATACCTACATTTCTGTAAAATATTAAATAGAAATATACGGTCGAATTAAAAAAAAATGTACTATAGAAATTTATAACACGAAAATTAGCCAGTTTTTTTAGTTGCATGGATCTAAGTGTGTTGGAGTTTGCTCTAAACTTGAACGTGTGTGAAATAAATACAAAACAATTTATATGAGAAATTATCATGACACAATTGAATAATTAACATGTACTTTCTATAATAAGGATATGTATATACTTGCCATTTAAATTAGTAACACATAGTATGAGAATACTTTTATCAAACTAAGTACCTATGTTACGATTGTCGCCTGTCTGACGAGACAGAATAACAACAAAAAAAAAGTTGATCCACCCACCTACATAAATGTTTTTTTAGCCATGTCACAACTTTAAAGTAGGTAAATAAATATAAGAACTGTGGTTGTTACTACCTACTGCTTTGATTACTTACGTAAAATCGTTAAAGTTTTAATAAATGAAACACATTTTCGAAGGTAAGTAGGTAATATTCGCATGCGGTGACAACCCTGCGAAGGGCGGCCCGCAGGATCAGAGACAACGCCGCCGCCACCCGATATGCTAATTACAATACTTGCAGCCCACGCCGCCTGGCGACGGATCCAATACTTCAAACAGACTCTGATTCTGAACAAAATATGCTTAAAAGTTTATTATCATTTTGATACAAGCTTGTATCGCTGACTGTACTTTCATCAGTACGTCTACCATCAGTTTTTACATTGACATATACGCTCACGTCTACGTAATTTACTTTCTATGCATCTCGCTCGTACTCGCATATTAGTGCAAGCGAGATGTACAGAAAGTAAATTACGTAGACGTGAGCGTTATGTCAATGTCAAAACTGATGGTAGAGGCTCAGGCAACTAATACTCATCGAGACAATTCTAAAAGACCCAAACACAATTAGATAGGTTGCGTTCTTTTTATATATCACAGAGTGATTATGGCCACCCTCCTGTGCCCATCATCAGATCAGCTCGATTGTAAATGAAAAACAACAAGTATGTGAGGTTTCAGCTCGAATCGAATAATGGAAAGTGGGTCTAATTTAGCTTGGAAGGTTTGACCCACAGACCAACCCCTATAGACCGAGCTTATAGGACGACTCGCGGTCACCGCCCGTATGGTGTATAGGTCAAATATAAGATTGTTCGCGCGCCGCTCCGATCAGTTGCGCCCAAGGTTACGACCTGTTAGCAGTGTGCACGAGTCTAAGAAAATAAATCGTAAACTATTGAATTCATTGGGAAATCATGGGATATTGCAGCGTAATATGGTGTGGCAAGTCATCTAAGACATCGACTTACGAAAACAGATGGAATAACATCCCACGGGAAAGTCAAATTCATTATTTCATTGAATAATGTTTCTTGTCCGCGGGGTTCATTTTATACTGGTCAATAAGCAGAGGCGAAGTATGTCCGTCCCTTTTCGTCAACTTGAAAATGCAATGCGCTAACCCTTTCCCTTTCGACTAGTGATGTGACGATGATGGTTTTTCAGTTGCGGAAACTTCGTGCTTCTTCATACCGTATTGTACCATTTTAGACATAATATATAGGTAACATGTTGTGTAAGTTTTTTTAGAATCCTCTAGGCCAGCGGAGCAGTTAGGCCGCATGTCACGAGGTGGACCTGATGATGAACTTCAAAGAAGTACCTACGAGGGAACTCGGTGTTGGTTTGTGATAGACATATGTTGTATGGGTTATTTAGAATCCTCTAGGAGAGCAGCTAGGCCTCATGTCACGAGATGGACCTGATGATGAACTCCAAAGAAGTGCGAGGGAACTCGGTGTTGGTTTGTGATAGACATATGTTGTATGGGTTTTTTAGAATCCTCTAGGTGAGCAGTTAGGTCTCATGTCACGAGATGGACCTGATGATGAACTCCAAAGAAGTGCGAGGGAACTCGGTGTTGGTTTGTGATAGACATATGTTGTATGGGTTTTTTAGAATCCTCTAGGTGAGCAGTTAGGTCTCATGTCACGAGATGGGCCTGATGATGAACTTCAAAGAAGTGCGAGGGAACTCGGTGTTGGTTTGTGATAGACATATGTTGTATGGGTTTTTAGAATCCTCTAGGTGAGCAGTTAGGTCTCATGTCACGAGATGGACCTGATGATGAACTTCAAAGAAGTGCGAGGGAACTCGGTGTTGGTTTGTGATAGACATATGTTGTATGGGTTTTTTAGAATCCTCTAGGTGAGCAGGTAGGTCTCATGTCACGAGATGGACCTGATGATGAACTTCAAAGAAGTGCGAGAGAAGTCGGAGTTGATTTGTAATAGGCATATGTTATTGGTCCATTTGAATATGTTTTCAATACAACCTTCTATGACCTTAATAAAACGGACAAAAGAAAATAATTGTATGAGATTTTGGCGACACTTTTTTCGCGTATCGAAAGAGATTGCGATTCTGAGTAGAAATAATATAAAAATTCTAAACTTTAAAATTCATGTTCTGGGTACTTTAAACAGAAATGCCCTAATATGTTAAGTAAAAATTTCAGGTACATTGTTAAATTACATAATGAAATATTAAATTAATCAATATAATTATTAAGTAAGTTTACTCTAAGTATACTAAATTGGTAACAATTTTAATACAATAAATTTCGGTGTCACTGGTAGCAGTACCCACTACCTGTAATGAACATGTCCCATCCCTACGCTTACACGTGTCAGCGCGCCATGTTTGAAACGACCAATCGCAACGCCGTGAGCACCCCTCCCGCACCTCACAGTTTGGTGATTTGCGTCGGGAACAAAATGGCCAATATTAGGTTTCTAGAGGCGGTGTTCTGTGGTTTGACCCGAACATTAATTGCAAGTTAAATGAAAGCTTGTAAAATAAAACCTATATAGGTTGAGCCGTGAGACCTGTATTGAAGTTATGTTCTTTGTATGAGGTCTCAAAGGGTGGAATAAAATAAACTAATGATTACACCCACACGCCCTATGTATTGTCCATACTCGACCTGATTAAGAATATAATTACACGAAATTGAAAACGCCGTTTTCGATTATGGTTAGGTACTCATACAGATAATGGGATTACCGTATTGCACATCTTTTTAATGATTTCCAGGCAGTTTCCAGGAACATCTAACTTTTGTTAGTTACCATACGGTTGCCTTTTTAGTACCATGCCAAGAATTTGTAAATCGTGTCAGACTTCGGTTAGGTATATATTTTATTGAATTTTTTTCTGAGATTTCGGTATGAAAAGATTTGAAACCCTTTTCAAATTTTATTAATTTCCAGTAGGTAATCACAAAAAAGATTCACAAATGAGTTTCTATATTGAAATAGATGCATACAATTATGACAAAACACATATAAAGACGTAGCAAACAAGACTCTGGAATAAGGCTAGGTTGATGTTGTCAGCGCTCGCGTGGCTTCGCGTACCGCTGCGACGCTCCGGCGTGTCTTCGTCGACGGTTGCGCTTTTCGCTTCTACTCTTACCGTTCGATTCAGTGCATTCGTCTCCTCATCGTTCATCTTACGTCCGTCTCGCTCATTTGGCCACGACTTAGAAGAAGTATCAGCGATAATTGTGCTTGTAGAAATGGTCGTGAGAGTCGTCGATGACAAGGTGGAGAGAGAATCATTTTCCGTAGATTCCATCCCCTCGATTGTTTTGGTGGGCTCCACTGGAGTAGTCGCTTCTGATGTTGGTGATTCGGTCGTTTCCGGTTCCGTTGGGGTTGTTTCTGTTAATCTATGGGTTGGTGTTGGTGGAGCATCCTTTTGAATCACGGAGCAAACGTGATTGCAATGCTCTTTGCCGCATTGCTCATCAATACCACAATCCAGAAACATTTTCCTTGGTGACAGGAGCTGATACAAGTGGGGCGCTTTGCAGTCATCCTTTATGTAGGTTTGCAGCGCAATCACGTCGTTATCACATATGAGAGGTCCGCCGTTGTTGCCCTGTATAATGTAAGACGCATTTAAATATGTCAGTGTTCAAAATGTGGGTAAATAACGAAAGTTTTGGTAATATTTTTCCTATACACCTGCCTGAAAAAGGCCTTTCCAGGTCAACCTTACTGTCACATCTGAAAATATCAGTACGGACAAAGTGCCAAAAATATCTTCGCGGGGCTCCGTCTAGTTAAGTTGTAAAGGATATGTTTTTTGAAAAGAAACAGTGCTGTGGGACCATCCAAGAACTCCAATTTTGATGGACACCCCGGCGTTTTTCATAGTTTTGATGTACAGCGCCACGCGTGGTACCTTTTGACCGCCGTAGTCTGATATACAAGACAAACAAAATTGGGTTCATTTCGCCGCGGTCTGATAAATAAGACAAAACTTCGTAGGTATAACTTCGTGCCCCCCGGCGACACCAGCACGCTCGATGACAAATTCTATGGCGCTCAAAAGGTTAAAGAACTAATTCGACCAAAACGCCGCGGCAAATTACAAACGGCGCTGGTAATGTAGGTATTTTACAAAATGTGAACTTTTACAATTTGCCTTCGGCATTTTACAAACGGCGGATTCTTACAAAATGCTTGCGACAAATACACGACCTTATTGCCCATATAATTATTAAGGTTATTTATTTATTTATCGTATGGCGTATCGTATCGTATACACTGTGTTTTTAAATATTAACATGCATATCATAACTTAAATTTAGCAAAACACTGATTTAAACTTTCACGATTATTAAACATTATCAAACTGCACAACGGGACTTAATCGCGTATTTTAGTTTTAAGATTTACCTCCGACGTTTCGAGGACGGCGTTGTCCCCGTGGTCTCGGAGAAGACTGGCTCAAGTTGACATCAACATCTTCTAGCCGCGCGAGTTTTTCGAACTACCCGCACTTGGTCTTGTTTATCAGTTTGAACGTTTTGCGCACTAGGGATGTCACTCTGTCGACACACAACACTAACGATATTCGATTTATCGACTGTCGATATTCGTTTCCGCTTACATTTACTAATGACTGGATTCCATGTGGATGAGATCTTAAAACCCTCGTCCCGATTAAAATTGCAATGTTTTTTGATTTCAATGGCTTCCCGCACTTTTCTACTGTAGAAATGGCGATCCGTGGAGAGGATTTTAGGGTTATGCAGCTCAATCCAGTGGTTTGGTCCTGACTCCAGCAAATGCTCAGCCACCGCAGACTTGTTGACCTGACGATTTTTGACAGCTGCGATATGTTCCTTAACTCTTTCTGCTATGGTGCGCTTAGTTTCTCCGATATAGGAACTACCACAACTGCAATCTATTTTATAAACGCCAGGTGACTGGAACGGAATAACGTCCTTCGGTGACCTTAGGCTCCCTGCTACTTTGGATAAAGGTGTGTACACCGTCTTTATAGAGTACTTTCCAAGTACTGTGCCAACTTTATCCGTTACCCCCTTTTACATACGGCAAAAATGCCGGCTGTCTGGAGACATCAGGACGTTTCCGCGTTGCCTTTCGTCTGGGTTGCCACTTTTTTACCTTGTACCCGTTCCTCCTTAGTACCTCCTGAATATCGGAGAAACTAAGCGCACCATAGCAGAAAGAGTTAAGGAACATATCGCAGCTGTCAAAAATCGTCAGGTCAACAAGTCTGCGGTGGCTGAGCATTTGCTGGAGTCAGGACCAAACCACTGGATTGAGCTGCATAACCCTAAAATCCTCTCCACGGATCGCCATTTCTACAGTAGAAAAGTGCGGGAAGCCATTGAAATCAAAAAACATTGCAATTTTAATCGGGACGAGGGTTTTAAGATCTCATCCACATGGAATCCAGTCATTAGTAAATGTAAGCGGAAACGAATATCGACAGTCGATAAATCGAATATCGTTAGTGTTGTGTGTCGACAGAGTGACATCCCTAGTGCGCAAAACGTTCAAACTGATAAACAAGACCAAGTGCGGGTAGTTCGAAAAACTCGCGCGGCTAGAAGATGTTGATGTCAACTTGAGCCAGTCTTCTCCGAGACCACGGGGACAACGCCGTCCTCGAAACGTCGGAGGTAAATCTTAAAACTTAAATACGCGATTAAGTCCCGTTGTGCAGTTTGATAATGTTTAATAATCGTGAAAGTTTAAATCAGTGTTTTGCAAACCGGTACGGGCCGGAATTAGCAAATAAAATAAAACGTCTGGGATATTTGCGTAGGAAACGAGTGCGAATAATAACGTCGTTGTCATTTTTAATTAAGTGTCGCGATTCGGACTTACTACCTACGTGTGTTAGGATAAAACCGCGTAGGGACATACCGTTTTCTGCAAATATTCTAAGGGCTGCTAGCATCCGTCTTTTAAAACTGCTAATAAGAAACAATTATTCAGACTTGAACAAAGTGCAGTGTGAGTTGTACGAGGTGCATTGTATGTGTAGTGCAGTGTTGTCACGTGATGATTTTGATTTACTCGATCGGATAACCTTTGAACAAGCGGATCGTATTTCTAAGTCTAGTAGTGATGTGCATGATAAGAAATATGACAGACTGCTTTATCGATATGGGAGGAACGTGAGTACAAGTGATCATCATGGGGACAAAACTACCACCACAGTTGTGAATTTATCGAGTGCTACACTGGATAATGCAACTGTTAGCGTACTGGAAAAAGGCTTAAATTTTGCAATGACGCCTAAGAGGGTTCCGTATGAGACTGTGATCTGTGGTGTTGAGGAGGCTATAGCGCGTAACAAGGTGCCGTCGTGCGACGCGGAAGAGTTAAGACAGGATGTTGCCGTTATTCTAAGGAAAGCCAAACTTCCAAAGAGTAATACCACTGCGGAGGAGCGATCAGCCCTTAGGGATCTAAAGGAAAATGAGGACATCCTGGTTCTTAAGGCTGACAAGGGAAACGCCACTGTAGTGATGGACTCAACGGATTATGACAGCAAAATACGGCACTTACTGGATGACAGTCTCGTATACAAGCCTGTTTCGTACAACCCTACGGCTAGGGTCTTTCGTCGCATTAGGGCTGTCATCAAAGACAACAGGGAGTTGTTCGAAGAAGACGTGTTCGATCGGTTGTACAAACCCAAGATCGTACTGCCACCTAAACTGTACGGATTGCCAAAAGTACATAAAAGGAATGTGCCTTTGCGGCCTATCGTGAGTCAAATCTCTTCTCCCACTTACGATCTTGCAAAGCATGTTGCGTCGGTGTTGCAGCCGCTTGTGGGTAGTACGTCGTCTTTTGTGAAGGACTCTCGTCACTTTATGGATATTCTCAAGGGAATAACGCTGGAACCAGATGAGGTAATGGTGAGCTTTGACGTTGAGTCGCTCTTCACCAATGTTCCCGTTAAAGAATGTCTAGAGGTAGTCAGAAGGAAACTGAGCGATGAGGGTATATCGGAGTCAGTAATGGTGTTGCTGAGGAACTGCTTGGAAGGAAGCTACTTTTTGTATTGTGGAAAGCATTACCTCCAGATTGATGGGGTAGCCATGGGTAGCCCTGTAGCACCGGTTTTGGCAAATATCTGGATGGAGCATATCGAAGCCAGTATAAACTTGCAGCCTTGGGCGGTGAAGTTGTGGAAGCGCTATGTGGATGATGTTTTCTGTATTATGAAGGGTGGGAAGCAGGAGGTGGAGCAACTACTCCGATATCTAAATTCAATTCATCCGAAGACGAAGTTCACGTATGAATTGGAATCACAGCGCAGTTTGCCGTTTTTGGACGTGAAAGTGATTGGTCGAGTGGATGGAACCCTAACTCATACTGTTTATAGGAAACCTACACACACTGACAGGTATTTGAACGCCCTTTCTCACCACCATCCTCGTCACTTACAATCGGTGGTTACCTCGCTAGTAAACAGAGCACATGATCTGTGTGACCCTGAATATTTAGAGAGTGAGATGTCGCATATTCAGGAGGTACTAAGGAGGAACGGGTACAAGGTAAAAAAGTGGCAACCCAGACGAAAGGCAACGCGGAAACGTCCTGATGTCTCCAGACAGCCGGCATTTTTGCCGTATGTAAAAGGGGTAACGGATAAAGTTGGCACAGTACTTGGAAAGTACTCTATAAAGACGGTGTACACACCTTTATCCAAAGTAGCAGGGAGCCTAAGGTCACCGAAGGACGTTATTCCGTTCCAGTCACCTGGCGTTTATAAAATAGATTGCAGTTGTGGTAGTTCCTATATCGGAGAAACTAAGCGCACCATAGCAGAAAGAGTTAAGGAACATATCGCAGCTGTCAAAAATCGTCAGGTCAACAAGTCTGCGGTGGCTGAGCATTTGCTGGAGTCAGGACCAAACCACTGGATTGAGCTGCATAACCCTAAAATCCTCTCCACGGATCGCCATTTCTACAGTAGAAAAGTGCGGGAAGCCATTGAAATCAAAAAACATTGCAATTTTAATCGGGACGAGGGTTTTAAGATCTCATCCACATGGAATCCAGTCATTAGTAAATGTAAGCGGAAACGAATATCGACAGTCGATAAATCGAATATCGTTAGTGTTGTGTGTCGACAGAGTGACATCCCTAGTGCGCAAAACGTTCAAACTGATAAACAAGACCAAGTGCGGGTAGTTCGAAAAACTCGCGCGGCTAGAAGATGTTGATGTCAACTTGAGCCAGTCTTCTCCGAGACCACGGGGACAACGCCGTCCTCGAAACGTCGGAGGTAAATCTTAAAACTAAAATACGCGATTAAGTCCCGTTGTGCAGTTTGATAATGTTAAATTTAGCATTCCGTAAGTAGTCGATAGCGTCGCTCGTGAGGTCTTTGAAATCCATGGGTGACCCGTCATACTTGGTTATGGGGCATTCGAAAACCATGTGGTGCACGGTTTGTTTAGGGTCTCCGCAGTCGCATTTCTCAGCGTCAGTCCAGCCCCATTTTTTACGCAGGTAAGCGCAGTGACCTACTCCGGTTCTTATACGGTTTAAGGAACACCAGATACGACGGGCCTCTTTGAAACCACGCGGGAATTTACGGGGATCGAGGTGAAATAGATCTGCAGGTGAAATAGATCTGCTATATTAAGGTTGTATAGGTATTTAGGTATACATATTTTTGGCAATTTGTCCGTATCGATATTTTCAGACGTACCTGTACAAATCATTCATGTTTAGGGTTCCCGTACCTCAAAAGGAAAAAACGGAACCCTTATAGGATCACTCGTGCGTCTGTCTGTCTGCCCGTCTGTCACAGCCTATTTTCTCGGAAACTACTGGACCAATTAAGTTGAAATTTGGTACACATATGTAAATTAGTGACCCAAAGATGGACATATTTTTTTTATAATTATAAAATACATAGGTCCGAAATTATTTAAGAAAATAGCCGAAAAATGACCATTCCCCCCCTTTATCTCCGAAACTACTGGGTCTAAAATTTTGAAAAAAATACACAAAATAGTTATTTACCTATAGATGACAGGAAAACCTATTAGAAATGTGCAGTCAAGCGTGAGTCGGACTTATGTACGGAACCGTAGAAACGCGAGTCCGACTCGCACTTGGCCGGTTTTTTTTTAATTTGAAACTTGTCTATCGTTTGAGAAAGCAATGAAACAAAAGTAATACTACTTTGTTTGGTTTATGATAGGTTCTAATTAGATCGAGTCGGAGAGAGACATTCACGAGGTTGGAAAACATATTTGTAGGGAAAACTATAATTACGTCGCCACATGGATAACTTACTTGACAAAAGTCCGTAGACGCCAGTATTCCGTCGCTGGTGATCTGGTCGGCCGCACACGCCATGGCCCCCTGAACGAAGTGCTCCCCGCAGTTGTCGGCCGAGGTGGGCAGCATTTCCACGAATAAACGGGTCAGTACTCGGACGTCTGTGCCGCTCTTTTTCTGTTAGAATTTTTTTCATGTTACATATTTCATATACTTACATATACAAATATAAATAACCCAACTATGTAGTTACATACTTTAGCATTTTTTATAAAAATATGACTAGAAATATAATAGTTATTATCCCTTCAAGTGGCGCCACCGAAAACGCGAAAAGTAGTCAAGTGGCGGGGCCCCGGTGGGTGGTCAGCTCAGATTAAGGAAATTTTACAAAATCGTCGATTTAAGCTTTTCTATGTTTGGAAGTATATTAAGTCACATATTGTTAGAATCAGCGTTATATACGCTATTTGAATATAGCAATTAAATTATTCTAATGTGTATACATTTGGCCAGACGTAATCAAACTCCGGAAGAATGACAGTTTTCCAGCTTCCTTGTTAAAAATTACTACCACCATAAAACTAATTGATTATTGGAGGTAATTGCTATTTAATTACCAAAGGAAGACTTTTATCTTTAAGATTAAATCAATAAAAAGACCTAAAATACAATTTCTTTTACAAAACAACCTCTTAAAAAACGAGACTGACCTCGGACTAGGCGGTCGCTCTCGAATCAATGGTCCTCACCAACAAATTTTATACCAAGTGTTTTTGTGATTCTTATGGTATGCTATCCTTCTCTAACTCGCTAGCTCGCTACCTAATTTTGGGCGCTAGAAGAGCCTAACTAAACTTAAATGCGTTCAATTTCACCTCTAAATACGTCAACACCTCATTAACCACTCACTGGTGGATGACAGTTAACTGGTTTTCGCATCGACCATTCACGGGTTGACCGCCACTTGAAGGGATATAATTTAATTTAAAATGGTCCGTTTTTAGGGTTCCGTACCCAAAGGGTAAAACGGGACCCTATTACTAAGACTTCGCTGTCCGTCCGTCCGTCCGTCCGTCCGTCCGTCCGTCCGTCCGTCTGTCACCAGGCTGTATCTCACGAACCGTGATAGCTAGACAGTTGAAATTTTCACAGATGATGTATTTCTGTTGCCGCTATAACAACAAATACTAAAAACAGAATAAAATAAAGATTTAAATGGGGCTCCCATACAACAAACGTAATTTTTGACCAAAGTTAAGCAACGTCGGGAGTGGTCAGTACTTGGATGGGTGACCGTTTTTTTTTTGCTTTTTTTTTGTTTTTTTTTTTATATGGTACGGAACCCTTCGTGCGCGAGTCCGACTCGCACTTGCCCGATTTTTTTCAAAATAAGTATTAGTAGTTTGTGTTACAAGGGATCAAAATGATATATTTCCGTCAAGGGCGTACATTGAATCCTGAATGAAGCGATGGATTCTAAAGTAGAATCCTGAGCGTAATGAGGAATTCAAGTGTTAACGCCCAAGACGAAATAATTTTGATACCGTGTGACACATATTGCTTTTCACATCAATTATGAGGAAAATAAAAAAATCTTAGTCTTGACACAATGTTGATGCTTAAACAGATTACTAAAAGTGTTACTTTGATCCCTCCTAGCAGGGAGGAAAAGTGCCACTTTGATCGCTCCTAGCAGGGAAGAAAAAGTTCTTTTCCGAATAGGTGGTGTGAAAAGACTATTACTTTCTGAACAACAAATTGATAACGGAATAAAAATAAAAATCTTGGGACACAATTTTTATCCTATTTGGAGCGAAAGAGCACGTAATTTACTGAGTAGAAAAAAAATCATAAAATTTCCTAAAATTAAATAAAAGTGAAGTACACAGCTATGTCAGTTATAAATAAAAGGGCCCAGCTACTCCTCCTGACCTCCGTCAGACTCCTCAAAGGGCGGAATTGTTATGTTTGATTATACGCTGAGGGGTGAATATGTAGGTCATACTGAACAACTTTTACTATGGGGCGAACCCCGAAATCACGAAAAAAATATTTAAAATAAGAAAAAAAATTGACACAATTTATAGGACTGACAGCAAAACTTATGCTGGCGACATCTGTAAAATACCTACTTCGACCGGCCAACCTAATTGAAACTTACTTTGTAAATGAGTATGTGGCAGGCTTTATCAGCAGCCTCCTGTTTCGTAGAGAGCTGTGTGAAGTGAACCGCGTTAGTGGCCACTAGAGGCTCCAGCGTCTTCAACAGGCAGATATCCGTGAGCCACCATTGGCTACTGTCATGTTCGAAAGGTTGAGTGATTTGGATGACCTGTAAACATTGAAATGTAATTGGTGAATTCCAAGTTTGTCATAAACAATAGATTTTTAAAAGAAGTTTATCACTTCGGTTTAGGTTTTACACGTTGATTCAACATAGCTGGCGTATAAAAATTATTGATATGTTTACCTATGTCAAAATATTACATCTTATGGTTGTATGTATGTAAACACTTTATTGTACATAAGACAGGTTAAGATACAATTAAAAGAACGTATTGAGAGTAGACAAATGAAAATGACAGACAAACGAACACATGTACAGAAAAGTAAATTATGTTTTAATTATTACCCAATCAATATCAATATGGTTGTCAATATGTTTGTGACAGTGAAGCATGTATATGAACCAGATTTTAAGTCTAGTACTAAAATAACACTATGCATATGTATATCGTAATCAAAAACCTGCAAAAAATACTGAATTTAAAACGTTTGGTACCTCCTGTTCCTGCTCGTCCTCATCTTCATTCAACGTAAATTTATGGTCAATGACTGTAGCCCCGAGTCTGGCCAGCATTGTCTTGCTGAGAGGGTCTTTGGAGATGGTGGACTCGGGCGAAGACGATATCAAAAAACTAGGCCGGACGAGCACGGCGCCTTGTAGAAACCTGCCCCCTCCCAGGCCCAGGATTGTTTCATCTTGATAATATATGAATGCCTAAAACGTTATACGTAAAATATGCTTTACTTGTTAATTAAAGAGGTGTAAAGTTCTACTACATAGGAAACAGTTAAATCAATGTATTTGAATGTGTGTATTATTTGTTTAACCTTTGGAACACTGTATGTCAAACCCAAGAATGTCATGCACACGACAATATCTCTGGCATAAGCTAGCAAATATAAACGGTATTGGATACGTTGAAGGTTACTCTGACGTTGTCGGCGCCACGGGCACGACTTCATACGATGTCTTTAAAGCTTCTTGGTGTTCAAAAGCGTAAAGAATATTCCAATTTAACTAACTAGATTATTTGGCATTTTGGAGTTGTCAATTTTGTATTTAATTAGAAAATCATTACGATAAGATTGAAGACATACCATGAATGGATATATGCCGCGTTTGATTTCATCTTCAGCGAAAGCTCCCACTATCAAAAATATAACTGAAATACATTTTGTTATGTTGATTATACACGTTTATCTTTATTTGCTAGGTACACGACAATAGTATACATAACGTGACTTACCACAAGAAAAAATAGTAACAAGTTTAATTTTCATATTTTCTAAATCATCCACAAAATATAGACTGACGTTTAAAATATTCCGACGCAATTGACAAGAGCGGATTTATAAGAAGAATACTGTTCTTTTTATTTTTCAATTTTCCTGCCGGTCTAATGGTTTGGATTATAAAGCAGGCTATGTCAACCTCTTTGGAGCGCTTAATATAATTTACAAACTGAAATTACTCTTTTACCTCTTGTCGTAAAAAGGGAATTAGTCTAGTCACGTCCCTTTATTTTTCTCCGCTATCTCTGACAAAGTTGCGCCAACTTCACTCGAAGGCATTAATCAGAATCGCAACCAAGCCAAGATGTATTATCCCCAATAAAGCGAAAAGAATGAGTTTGCAAATTTAAAACGCGTGTTACAGATAACGGAGCGGGATAAATCCCGGTAACATCTAATTATTCACGTAGGGGCTTCCTAAGTGGGTATTAACGGACTTGGAGCGTCTTTTTCCTGATAAATGCAGTGGAATATAAAGAGCGTGGTTTATTTTTTAAATTTATTGTGAACTGAAACACGGCATGGGCGGTCGCGGGAATGGGTTCAGTCCGCATCTTCTGCGATTTAAAATAAGGCAAATACTTTTACATTTGGAGGAAGATTTATATCAGGATTGGTCTTCTGAATTACTAAATACTTTTAAACATCAAGCTGTTTGTCATTGATTAAGTATTAGTAACCCATTATTGTGACTACTAACAGTAGCTTTGAAGTTACTGCCAAGTTACTTAGAAAGTACAATAACAATGTGAAATCACCCACAAATGGATGGAAAGATTGCAGTCGAACCGCTGATGTGGCGACGGCAGAACGACTTGCTCAGGAAGTTATTACACGTCCAGTTTACGTAGAACCCTCTTAATACTTCCCGTTCCTCCTCATTGGGTTTATTTGCCGCTTAATTCTCGGGGTAGACGGTGTCTGTAAATATTGGCCGAGTTGTAACGACCCGAATGAACGAGATACGTGTTTTGGCGGCTTCCCGCAATTGCTTTACACCGCCATTGACTAGGTGGGTTACCCTTTTATAATCCTTGTTTGTTTCAATTGACGATTACACATTATACCTATTTTTAATGGTCTCCTAGCCTAGTCGGTAGTGACCCTGCTTACAAAGCGAGTTTAGAGGTTAAATGTGGAAGATTGTCCTAATTTTACCACACAATTTGCACCATCTTATGTACTTAGGTATTGAATTCCATGTCACTAAAGTTCAGATTTTTACGATTTTCAATGTGACCAAACATGACCGCACGATAGTCATTACCGAAGTTAGTGCAGATCCAGGTAGGTACTCATTGTCTAGTTATCGCAGCAAGTATAAATCTCAAAGATTATCAACCGCATCGATACAGGTGAGCCAGCACACGCTTGACGTCCGGTTACTTCTGGTCGCCTAGGAACTCCGGGTCAAGCTTAAACTTGGGTAAACTTACAGACTGGTATAGAACGCTTTGTGAGTAGACACTAGCCATAAAACCCCTCGTCTGATCGAAGACAGACACACGTTAGGCGATATAGCAACTACGTTTGTGGCCAAATCTCATTTTATGCGCTAAAACTGTCGATTACTTTGTCGTTCTAGATTTGTTTTCGATGCTGAGACCAAACGTCTAAACGCAAGTAGATTTAAAGCCACTATAGTATATAGCTTTATATTAGTTTGGCAACATTTCAGATAGTTATGTCATAGAATTGTCAATTGTGATGACAAAATAAATAAATCGTTGTAAATTTGTCAGATTTGCAGCATGCCAGATTAGCAGAAAGTTTGTTAAGTAAATAAAATGATATTGCCTGCAGTAAAAAATATTTACTTACTTAGAAAAAAATATAGAATTTTAAAGACCAGTGAATGACCTGCCTCACGACCTCACATTTTAAATTTAAAAATTTGGGAATTATGCATTTTATAAGTTTATGGCTAAAGTGCCTGTGATGTGCCTAGGGACATATTACAGAGAGGGACAGTTTTTTTTCTGTACGGAACTCTAAGAGGGTAAAATCAACAACATCCTAGCCAAAACAACTTAGAGACATAGGTACATTCAAAGTGCCGGCAGATCTGAGCTTCGCCGGAACCGCTTGTTTCGGCCACCGACGCAAGCCACACCACGGGTATAATTACATTCAAATTTCAACGGCTTTTACTTCTATTCTAAACTTCATAACAGCGACATTACGGTTTGAAAAAATAAAGTACCTTAGTATTTGATTATTCTTACACTTTTAATGCTTTTTTCCTTTAGAGTTTAGAGGCATTGAGAGGTCGCAAGCCGTTTGCCGCCCCGCGGGACGCATCCAGTCTGAATGGCTGAAGTCGGCGACGTTTAAATTTTATTTTAGAGCGCGCTTAATATGACTATTGGCTGTGTCGGGAGCCTGCATAGACAATAGAAAAGAATTGAACTGGTTAGCGGAAATTGTAGGAATAGGTATTTACTGAAAACTTAATTTAACACATTCACTGCGCTGGCAGTGACTGTGTTAACATACAATTAAACCAACCATCTCAAAACTAGTGACTCTGAGAGCTGTAGACCTCGCGAGCATATCGGACTTTCATTGGTCTACAAAAATGTCCACGATGGTTAATATTAAGCATAAATACGTTAGTTATATTAAGAATTTTATACAAATTACAATGGTCCTTACACCATACAATTTAAATGAATACCGTAAGGAGTAATCGTAAATTAAAGTTCCTTTTCGAGCACCTAACTTGTAATGATGATGATGTTCTCCTGACCGATTTCGGCCACAGCGGCTGTGGGCTCTGGAGTAGGCAATTTTTTATTTATATATTTACTGAGATTCAGAGGATAGCCGTGGTCGTATGCCACGATTATATAAACTTTAAGGTAAAGTGGCATACGACCACTATCTTCTGAATCTCTGTAAATATATTATAAAAAAAAAGGAAATTATATTAGGTTGTATTTTTTTAATTAAAAATTGATAACATTTATAATATTTCCTGTATGATATTTTCAGATAAGAATTCTATTTTGTTTCATACATTTTAGAGCGCGATTTGCAGTAGTCGGGTTTCGTCATGATTTCGTTAATAAATATTTGAAGTCACTTTAAGTATATTACTTTTGCAAGGGCATCGTCAGTACAGAAATGCAGGGAGAGCGCCGCATACATCGAGACACGCCCGTCTCCTTTGGCATGGGGGCGCCGAACGGCTTTGGAACGCGTATAGCGCGCCACGTAGGTACGACGGGCTACGCCCGACGCTTTTAGTATGAGGGCGACGAAGGCGCCCGGCTTTGGACCACGTGCAACGAACGAACGCGTGCGCGTAGCCCGATATATGCGGTAAACTGCGTGCATTTCTGTACTGAGGACGCCCGACACTTTTAGTATGAGAAACCGAAGGCGCCTGGCTTTGGACCACACACAGCGGGCCACGTACGTCGGGCTACGCCCGACTCTTTTAGTATGAGGGCGCCAAAGGCGCCCAGCTTTGGAACGCGCGCAGCGCGCCACGGACGTCAAGCTGCGCCTGACTCTATTAGTATGGGGGCGCTGAAGGCGCCCGGCTTTGGAACGCGTACGTCGGGCTACGCGCGACGGTTTTAGTATAAGGGCGCCGAAGGCGCCTGGCTTTGAACCGCGTACGTGCCACTGCCACGTACGTCGGGCTACGCCCGATGGTTTTGGTATGAATGAGGGCGCTAATGGCGCCCGGCTTCTATAACTATTCACGTTGTAAAATATTGCAGCCTATAAAAACAACATCACCCTGTATAGCGGCCAAACAAATTTCTTTAGCAAAAACCTTCTTGTGTCGCCGTAGTCGGGTAACACGCGAATAGAATCCAGAGCGCTTGTAGATTCGTAGTTCGAATTACCTACCCGATAAATTAATGTGTTATCGGGTGCAAGCAAACAAAGCCGGGTTGCCAATGCTAACAATATGTTTAAATTTGAAATGTACTAATTAAGCCCTTTCAAATGATATACAACACATCATCATTACATATTTTAATTTTTATGGTTCGTGACTTTATGACTTCTAGAGGGCGCCATGTTCAAATTGTTGTGACGTCAATAGCCTATAACCAGCGGACGATTAAGACGATTCGAATGACACATCGTTTGTCAAATTATATTGAGTACTTTAGAAGTTAATAGGGAACAAATGAACATATGTACATACCCACGTACATACAGGTCAAAATCATAACCCTCCTTTGCGTTGCCGTAGTCGGCTAATAAATGTATGACTCGGCCGTTTAGAAAAATTTAGAAAATTAAAATGACAAAACAAAACTCATTTTTTTAGGGCTAGTTAAATAAAAGCTTGTAAAAATGGATCGCTTAGCCCGCGCGTGATATAGGTATCAACAATACGAAATTTTTAATTTATTCATATATCAAATATATATATATATATATATATCCATATAATTTGATTATTTATTAAAAAAAAACAATACGAAATTTAAGTGTAAAAAAATACAAAAAGTTATATCCCAGCATATAATTACTGGGGATCGAACCCTGACCTTCCGTGTGCAAATAAAAAAAGCGATCGTTTGCAAAATGCGCTACGATAATTCTTAGCTTAGCTGACGAAACTCGGCTACTTATTCTCGACTAAAAACTAAATATCTAAATACCGCCTAAACCAGCGATAATTTTTTTTTAAATTTCCAAAAACCAGATTAACAAAAAAAATTGATTTAGTCATAAAATCTGGTCACAAAATGTCATGAGAATCGGTTAAGAATTGCGACCTGTAGAGGAGAACATCCGGACATACAAAAGCAAATTGCTCCAGTCAAAACGTAGACCTTCGCTACGCTTCGGTCAACAAAACGTAGACCTTCGCTACGCTTCGGTCAAATATAAGTGTGTCTAGTGATAACTTTTTGACAGTAGTAGAGTTCAATCTCTTATAGTATTTTTCAAACATGATGGGTAGGGTGACAGGTGTCATTTCCATACAATTTATAACTTAAAACGCCAAATCTCACAAAATTTGTTGAGATGAAATATGTCAGCCTGTATGAAAAATATAAGTCAACAAGTACCCCGCCTGTGCATGTATGGTCAGCGAACGCATTCATAATATTTTAACTTTAATTTGTTATTGAAAACCTGTATATTTGTGAGCAAGGAGCAAATTTTATTTTCCCAACCATTTTAACACAATAATATTACGCATGAGACAGCTCGGTGTGCAAATTTGCACCTCCAACAGCACAGAATACCTTCAGCTCCACCATCGCCGAAAACTGATATGAATATTAAACGCTCGAAGAATTATAAGATTTATACGACAATTCTAAAGTTGGGCGGACCTCGCGCACTTAAATGAATGTTTAACATTATCTCCGGAGTTTTATGGGTGTTAAGCCTCTTAAAGAACTTGCGAAGAAACTTTAATAGAGAGAGGATCTCGGGCGATTAATTCGGGAAGGTACGGGAATTCTAAATGAAAGGGTGACGGTTCAATCAATGCAGTAGCTGGGGGGCTGCGCTCGTTTGTTTCTTCTCATAATGAAAACAAGATAATTAGAACTTGAGCAACCTTAAAATAATCCGTATAAGTTTTCACGGACACTTTTTTGATAGACTAAGAATAATATAGCACATTTAGTGTATTATAGCTAAAATTATTACCCTTTTTGTAGATTTTCATTAAGTTTTCATTTGAAAAACTTACGCCTAAAGGTATTATTATTTATAAAATTACATGCCAATAAATTAAATGACATAAACCTTAAGGGCTGCGTCATAACTAGTAGGTATCCATGACTTCCATTTTATTCCATTGACCACGCGCGGCATAAGTACAGTCGCCATCAGATATATCGGAGCGGCCGAGATGTTCACAAATATCCACCAAATAGTTATCTAAACAAAGCCTGTATTGTCAAGACATTAAAATACATATTCAGATATTTTTGACCACTCTGGCCGCTCCAATATTTCTGATGGCGATTGTACATAACAATTTAAATTCCGAACAGTGAAAAATTCAATGTATTTAAAAATATCACCCAATTATGAAACAATAGTGTTCCGGAGATGACCGGGAATCAGTCTGATTGGCGAAACGTCATTGTTTGCCAGCTTCATTCTCCAACAACGCCCTTTTGTCCTGCATTTCATTGAATTTGATTTACGTACCAATTTTTATAGGCTTCGGTTTTTATTAACTGACCTCGGTGCCGGTGTAAACTTAATTGAATCCAGCAACAAAAGGCTCCAGTTGAAAAGAGCGTCCAGCGGTGTGCGATGAAGATTATACGTAGATTTTTCGGAATATGCATGGTTTTGAGTAACGAGATTTTTGCTCGGCGGTCGGACTATTGTTTTGTATTCCATAAATAGTCCATAAAAATCTTTATTGGGAGTAAATTTGATATTCCAATGAATATCAAATTTACTTCCAATTAATTTAGGATTCTATGAATTCAATATTTAATATTATACGAAATTGCGAGAGTACTTAAACTATTTGTGTTATGAATACCTGTGGGTTGCTTTTGTTGATGATAGGATAGGATAGGAGGAACACATTTGCTCGTTTTATGGATTTCGTATCTAGAGTGACATTTATTAAGACACAAGCGGCCGCTTTTCCAAACAAACGTATAGTTTTCCTCTCTGGGTATTGACATTTTTTTATTTTTTTTATTTATTGCATTCCATGGCATATACAGATGATATTTTAAATTAAACTGAATCGCATGGACTATGCATGGACCCTCAATAGGGTATGGCAAGTTAACCTTAATAGCTAAATACTTTAAATTACCTTACAAAACATATTATCTCTTGCTTAATACATATCTAGTTAGTTTTGCAATCATAGTAAATAGTAATTATGGAATATAAATAATAAATAACTATACTAATAATAATACGAATTTAAACACTATACTTATTTATATAAGTAAAATAAGTAAAATATTTTATTTATATAAATAAGTATAGTATTTTATATATATATATATATGTACATATTAACCTTTGTTTGATTATTTTAAAAATTAGGAGCGAAAAACAGATTTCTTACAACATTTTAAATGCAAAACACTGATTTAAACTTTCACTATTATTAAACATTATCAGTTAAGTTTTAAAAACCTCCGACGTTAAATTTTAAAACTTAAATACGCGATTAAGTCCCGAGTGCAGTTTAAATGCATCTAACTATTATAATAATTAAAAATTGGAAAAAAAATCAAACGTCCCCTACGTTCGATTTTTTTTTCAATTTTTAAGCTGCGGTTGATATACAACTAATTGTAACAAAATATTTTCAATAAAACCTACATATTAACATCCAGAGGAAAATGAGGACTACGTTTGTATGAAAAAGTGATCTCGCGCGGGTTCCTCCACTTTCGTATTTAGTATCCACTGTGTGTTTGTCCGTCCGTCTACCAGTGGTGCGTATCTCATTAAATAAGAGGAGACTAACGCAATATAGTAATTACTTATATATTAATTGTTCTCTCACTCTCTCTCTATCACTCTTACATTCGAGCGATATAGAGAGACAGACAACAAAATTTCAACGTATTCTGAATTAGCAGGTAGGATTGAATTGAGGTAAGGGATCAGACTACGAGTCAAAAATATCTACCATTCTCTGATAACTTAACTAAAAGATAATAAATCTCTGTATGTAGGTAGAACAATTTAACTGTGACAGTTACTTTTGAACGCGAAACGCGAACTTTAGAAAGTATCTCCGAATGTCGGATACTTTTGGAGCGTTGTTTCTTCTGTCTGAATGTAAAACTCAGTTCCGCCACTCTGCGTAGCGGCCGCCAAGCCGCTAAGCTTGTTATTATAATTGTGCGATTGAGAGATACGGAATCAAATCAGCAGGAAACAATGGGGTGCAATTAAAGGGGTCTTGAAGACTGTGCAACGTATACTTTGATGCACAGAAATTAAACAGGGGAATTTTTCGAGTCTTTGCAGTCTAAAACTAAACTTCAGATATGAATACGTTAATACAAAACTAGCATGTAGACATTGTTGCTGCATGAAACTTACAGAGAGACACGAATGTGTAAAGGAGTTATTTGTACTGATTTACCCAAGTACTTATTTCACAAATTTATTATGATTTCGCCAATGTCAAAATTATTGTGTTCATAGAGGATGATCTTGTTCGGTTGTTGCTTTTAGTATAGTGATAGCTGGATTTTACAAAAAGCCATGATGAACACACGCTAATCCAAAAGGGCTTTATTTGTAAAGATCACCTACCACTTTACTTAAAGTAACAACCGAGCAACATCATGCTCTACGAGCTCACTTTGATATGTTCTCTACTCTCTAACCTCTACTCTTCTCTCTCTACTCTTAAACTGTGTCTGGCTGGCTAGCACCCTAAAGGTCGTATTTATTTCACTAGCGAAAATTTATTTATAAACACAGTATCGATGGAGCCATATTACCCAAAGATTGAATTAAATTACTATGTAAATAGATCTCTAATTTTTTTAGAACATAAATTAAACTGTCTTGTTCTAAGACGAGTCTGCAACGATTGTGACAGCACACGCAGTGCAAGTATATTTTAAACGTCAAACTGCTATGAAGTTATGACGTATAAATAACATTTGCACTGCGTATGCTATCAAAATCGTTGCAGACTTTTCTAGGTCTAACTCTAGGCAGCTGATCGTCATCGAACACTTAAATTCTAAGCACAATTCTCTCGCCGTCGCCCTGACTATTCTAGAAGCCGTAGTGAAACGAATCGAATTAAAGCCGAACTCTCATTGTCGAGTCTAACTCAAACTCAGTTTGAATACATTCTGTTTACTTCTTTGCCCCTTTGTTTCAGCCGTAACGAGCAGAAAAAGGGCCCATTCAGAACATCCCAACCTAATTACCCTACCCCGGGCACAAAAGAGGGTTTGTAATTAACGATATTATGTCAAATAATTTGTTTGAGTCGACGTCTTACTTCGGATCGGATTTGCGTTTGTTTTTATAAAGAAACGCTGTTTAAGATTGAGAAATTGTTTGATCAGGGTTAAAGATCGGAGCCAAGGGGAAAGAGTTAATTGTCTTGGATAACAATAAATTAATATAATTTTGGCGTAACAATGTCTTTCTGGGGAGTTCAAATATTTTGCGGAATTTTCTTGGATTTAAATATGTCTTTAGCGACAGTTTTTCTTATCATTACTTTGGCATATAAGTAGGTAAGTATACTGCACTCTCAATGAGTAGGTAAGTCAAGTATCAGGGTTTCCTTTCCTATAATGCATATTGTTTTAAAGGTAAGAAACAAAATGCATCGATTGGTTGTAAAAACAGTTTTTTTTGTATTTACATAAAATTACCAGTCTTTACTAGTAACTTACAATTTAGAAGCAAGTGTATTGATTGGGCTGTACAAGTTGCGTGTAATGTGACGTCATGTCCCATTAGCTTATGCCTCGTCAGCCGCCCAATATCTGCCGCGATCCGTCATGCTAGCACTGCACTTGTCATTACTATTAGTCACTATTAATTGGATTAATGCAATTAGCTGTCCTGCAATAATGTCGCGGCTAATCCAAATCTGTTTACATGATGACGTAATGGAAACGGGCTACTGGCAGGTTACTAATATGTATATGTACTTGTATTTTTCCACATCACCTATCCGGATATGGGCTTTTTCTTTCCCGCTAGGAGGGATCAAAGTTGCATAGTATTTTTTTAGGTTCAATGATATTTTGGAAGGTAATCATTTCCTCACAGGTGATGTGATAAGCAGTACCTATATATCGTATGGTAGCAAAATTATTTCCACCTTGGGAGTTAACATTTGAATCCCTTATTACGCTCAGGATTCTGTTTAAGAATCCCTCGCTACGCTCAGGATTAAATTACAGAATCCTTCGTTTCATTCAGGATTCAATGTACACCCTCGCCGTGTGACACAATCTACTACCTTCCTCACTTGTGACACTAGATAGATTGGGTTGCAGGTATCCATAGGCAACGGTAATAAATTACTATCAGGCGGCCCGTGTGCTTGATTGTGATATACATAAAAAAATACACTTGGACTATTCTCTTAGAGGTGCATAAGAGATAGTCGCCTAGTAGGTAGGTACCCATACGAGTAGTACCTACAAGCTTTGCTTAGTTTAGGAGTTAGGTCGATCTGTGTAAGATTTACCCCAAATAATTGACCGGAGCGTAGCGAAGGTCTACGTTTCGACTGGAGCATTTTGCTTTTGTATGTCCGGATGTTCTCCTCTACAGGTCGCAATTCTTAACACATTCAATACCACTAAGTGCTACGGGTTACGCTCGTAGCGCGTAGCCACGGTTTCGTCGTATGTAGCGCGTAGTCGCTACGAACAGTGTACCCGACAGTCGGGTTCTTGGTGTTGAATGTGTTAACCGAATCTCATGAAATTTTGTGACTGGATTCTATGTCTAAATATTTTTTTTTTGTCCGTCCGGTTTTTTGATTTTTTGATTTTTAAAATGGCGGAGTCGTGATAGCTCGCGCCTAAACAAATAGTGGTATCGGTACCATACGAGTGTTTTCTTTTTGAGATATGTTTATAGATTAAATGGCCAAAAATTCAGAAAATTTATTTCGCTGGTTTCGGAGGTATTGAGATATTTCATTTTAACTAATTTTAATTTGAGAAGGAGTAGCTAAATTTCGTCAACCCATCTAAGGACTATTTGGCTCAGTTTGTATACGTTCGCCTTTTCTGTTTGCACAGAGGGTCTGGGTTCGATCCCCAGTAATTGTATGCTGGGATATTATAACTTTTTGTATTTTTTTACACATAAATTTCGTATTGTTTTTTTTTTTATTTACTATATTTAAAGCTCTTAGCACCATGTTATTTAAAGCTCTGCTCGCGAGGTCTACAGCTCACAGAGCCACTAGTTATAGTATAATAGGTACGTATTGTTTTTAATCAGGTATTAAACAACTGAACATTCAAAGCTAAGCCGTCCGTCCATCTATTCTCCAGTGCCTCGGTGCAAGGATTAGCAGACATTTGGATGTGCACTAATTGAGTTAATATTTGGTTATCGGCGGCGCACACGCCTCGACTAATCCCACCGAATTAATGACTCGAATTTATCATTATTAATGCCCATGTGGACCCTAACCGCACCTGTGGCGGTGCGATTTGTAGATGGGTTTACCCTTTCGCGTTGTAGACGCGTTTACATTTTAGCTAGTGCTACTGAATTCGTAGTGACAACTTTATTTTTATAAACTAAATAAAATATTATTTAGGCAACTCTTGGTTTGGCCGTGTCTCTCTTGTACAAACGCATTTTATTCTGCCCTTTACTTTTTCAGCGTTTTCGTGGTTGGTTACAATAACATTGAATATTTAATTTGTTTAATTTATTTAAACCTTTGGGAAACAAACAGGCAGTTAATACAACACATATAGCAAAATCAGAATACACATTCACAAGCCACACAGTTTCCACGAATGAACATCTCTGTTGCTCAGAATTAACATTATACATTAAGTAACATTTTAAACACATAGAACATTTGTTAAAGGTTCAGTAGTGTTTAAACTTAAAATAAGTTTTTGGCAAAAATTTAATTTTTGGTACAAGCTTTTATCGCTGACTGTTCTTTTCTTACGACAGACAACTAATACTCATCGAGACAATTCTATAAACCCCTAATACAATTAGGTTGCGTTGTTTCATCACAGAGTTCCTACGGCCACCTCCTGTCTCCATCATCAGATCAGCTCGATGGTACCATAATATTGCATTGTCATCCGATTTATATTACATGCATGCAAAATTTCAGCTCAATCGGAAACCGAGAAGTGGATCAAATTTAACTTGCAAGATTTGATTACAGACAGACAGACAACGATTAGGTGAAACTAAATAAAAGCTTGTAAAAAGAGCATTGAAAATGAACGATCTGTTTTCGCAAAAGGATTGTTTTCCACTAAACTGGCGTACCCACCGGTCAAATGCACCGGCCATTCACATCGACAGTTTTACGGCTGCACCAGTTTATTCCCCGATCCGCTCTGTTATGACTTTATGACGATTTTTTATTGCAACGCTACCTCATATTTTGCCAGGGTTAAGGGATTAAGATACGCGGATTTAATAGGTGACAGTCCAGTTAAATTGAACTGGCGTATTAATTCTTAGTTATGGACGTCCGTTTATTTTGCATTTTACGCAGTTGCTGTAGTTTTGTTTTCGAACCTACGTAGGTATTTAATTATATTAATGTTGTGTTCCTCTAATTCCTCTATTCAAGAACTATAAACATCTTAACTATTATCTTCTCGTATATGATATTGGCTAAATTTCAAGATTGCTTTTAAATTGTTTTTTTTTTTTTTATTGGCGGAAATGAAAAATATTTATTACAACACTATTAAATAAATATAAAACATTAAATTAGCTTAAAAATAATAATACAAACTATCTCTAAACTAAATAAACTTAAAATAAAACGCCTATAAATAAAAAACGTCCCCCAAGTCACTGCCGATGGGCAGTGTGCCCAGAAGGCTGGCCGCATTGCCACGTTGTATGGCAATACTAACGCGTTGAGCAAAATACAGGCCAGCCCTCTGGTCCCATGCGGCATCTATAAGGCGCTCCGCTAAGGCCCTGTATATACGGCGCGCGCTTGGCCCCCACGGCCCCAGCGTTTCGACCCCAAACGCCTCAAAAATATAACTACTGCCAAGGGTGGCATATTTGCGGCGTTTGAGGTCTTCTGCCATGGACGCGGCATGACCAGCATCTCTGCTGGTGCCCGGAAGGTGGGACGGCGCGAGGGTGTCAACACATGTGGCATCCCAGACTAGAGGCCGTCCCATCTTCCAAGGCACCAACGTCATACCGTCGGGCCTCTTGCCATCGTCCCTAGCCAAACCGACGGGCTCGAGTATGGCCGGAACTTTGACGCTGACAAAGGCCCTTCGGATGACGTCGTTGATGCTGGCGTGTCTGGGTATGCGTCCGGCGCTTCTGCCGCAGGAAAGCCCATGATGTCCAAATTTGTCCACCATGGCACCACAACGGCAGTGATGGGGGACGTTTGTTACAGTCCCTATGCGCAAACAAGTCGCCAGTCTGAAGGTGGTGTTGTCCAATAGGGTCCCTATGGATGGAGAGGGTAGGGCTTGTAGCCACAGACCCGACTCCCACTCCGCAGTGGCAAGAAGACGAGCTCGGTCTGCCGTACTAGTTGACGTATCAACGAGATTATTCCGTACTAGACGGCAGAGCGGCTCGTCCCATTGCCTCTGCGAGCATGGATTGGCAGGCGGGTCCGTGTTGCTGCAGGTTAGTGACCAAACATTCTTGGCCTCGGTGCAATGTGCTGCCTCTATGGCCCCGAGAGAGCGAGATAAAATGCCTCCAATCAGGTTTTGAGCACTATGCACCGAGGACAAGAAGGCAGGCAGCGACACACTGGAAATTTTGCGGATACCCAGGCCACCGTGCCGAATAGGCAGAGAGGCCTGGGTCCAGGACCTTTCTTCAAAACGTATGTTGAGAACAGATGACAGAGTATCCTGAATTAAGGAGTCAAGTTTTAAAAGTAGGGTGGGATGCTTCCAAAGGTGACTACAGCGGAGAACATAAGTAAATTTGGGTACGAACAGGCAATATCGAATGATGGAAAAGGCGGTATGCATATTAATTTTTAGTAGGCGTTCCGAAATTAAAATTAAAATTAAAATTTTGGATTTTTGCATTGACATATTCGTCGAAAGATTGATCTAAAATAGGGCAACCAAGAAGGTGAAGCTGATTGTCACTAATAATTTTGATTCCGGGGGCTATCATAGCAAAGCTGTCCTCTATAATTTTGCAATCGGAGGAAGGGTTCAAAATAAAAAGTTCGCATTTCGAAAAGTTCAGAGTTAGGCCGATTGATTTTAACTCTAATGTTAGTTTTTTTAAATCGTCTAAAACAGTATCGGCTTCACCTCCAAGGGTTCCGTCGTCCAGGTACCAGATATTTAATTTAGAATTTAGATTTTTTATGATAGAATGGATGGCGAGACTGAAAATGGCTGGGCCTAAAGGATCACCCTGCTGACAACCAACGGAGGAGGCCAAAAGGTTTGATTTATATAAAAGTTTCGTAGGTGAGCTGTAACATTGCCATAGGAAATTGTAGGTTTCCGGGATTTTTTCTTTGATTTGGGTCAGCAGGGCGCCTCGGTCCACGGAGTTGAAAGCGTTAGTTACATCCACCTTCAGCAGCACCTCGCCGGCCCGACGCTCTACGTAAGTACGCACGGCGTGGACGGCGGCTTCACAACCGCTTTTGGATCCAAAACCGAGTTGAAAAGGGCTAAATTCTCGGCCTAATTTTTCGAGAATGGCACGGCAGGCTATTTTCGCAGTGAGGCGGCGAAAAGTGCATCCAACAGCGATTGGTCGGATACCGCCGTCTTTTTTTTGAAGGGCGCATAGGTTTGCGCCGTACAGGATGTCGATAACGTCCTCGGGTAGTTTTCCTGTAAGCATAAGGTTAACGAGTGACGTTAACTGTACAAGGAGCTCGTCACGCGTTCCATTGCATTCACTACTTAAAACATCCTTTAGGTGTTGCGGTGTGAGACCATCTAGGCCGCCAGCCGATCCATTCGGGAACGACATGACGGCTCCTAGGACGTCTTCTGCTGTAGCCTTAAGCGGAATGTCACTTAATTGGGGAGCGTCGGGCAGGACGGAGCTGGCTGCTGGAGATGGATGCTTATTAGATAGTGCTGAAAGCGTGTCTGTACTGTTAGGTGCTATTACGTCGTTGGAGAATATGATGCGAGCGGCTCCCCTAATGTCACCATCGGCTACCTTGCTCTCTATTATTTTAGACATGTTTTGACTGTTAGTATATTTTAAATTGTTGAGTCTTAATGAAACTAGATTACATCGGTCGTCCTGAAGTATTATTACATTAATGACTAAAAACATACGAAGCGAACCAACAAGTTTAGAGAGCTACCTATATGTATAGTGTACTAACCATCTAGACTTATACAACGTAGAAGCTAGACTTGGCTCGCCTGAATGTAGTCCTACATTCACTCATCATCTTGTAAGCCACACCTCAGTCAGATTATATGTACGGCTAATTGTAGACTAATTAGTTAATCGGTAATTACTGACGATGCGTGGCATCACGAAGCGCTTAATAAACTCAATATCTAACTCGCTCCACTATATCGTAAGGCGGTTATCACACTGATGCAGTTTCCGCATGCACGAGTCGCCGGTGTACAAGCGAGAGAGTACTATGCATATTAGTAGCAGGGTGGGAACTGCTTCGTTGTGACATCTACATTAAAGAAGTATTATAATTTAACAGTGTTTTTGTTTCTCAATATTTTTCTGAGCCGATCCATGGCGGATCTGGTCATAACCATGCGCCGTTTGATTTCACTTCTCGTTTGAATTCGCTAGTAAAGTGACGTTTATAGAAAACGCTATTCAAACCAAACTTAAATATGTAAGTATGACAAACCTGAGAAATGTGTCATTCCTATACATTTTTACTTTCCTGATTGGCGATTGTCATGTTGGCTACAACACATATCAGAGGGGTAGCACGGCCGTCGTATCAGAATGAAAGATGCGACGAAAAATCACATAGGTACCTAATAATTTCCATATACTTCTATTATTTAAGTTCCGATTGGCTTTTTCTTAAAACGATGGTCACTTGTGGCCTGCTGTACTGTTCCCGACATGCCGGTGTTCCAGCCAGCTCCAACGGTAAATGTAATAATCGCTTAATGCTCGCAAGCGTACTAATTCATTAGCGGGATCGGATGCGCGTCATTTGCGTCGCGTCAATCGTGAGTGATTAGCGACGTGATTGCGCATTGATCGGGCCGTGTTTGCCGTGCGCGCGTGACAGCCACATGACACGTACAATACGTAGGTACATTGTACTGCTCACTAAATGTAGAGTTAGACCAAGAAAAGTCTGCAAAGATTTATGCACACGCAGTGCAAGTGTTATTTTATGTAGGTGAAAACGAACTCGAGGTGCAGAGCAGACTTGAGAAATGGCGACAAAAATTGGAGAATGTTGGCCTTAAGATCAGCAAATCTAAAACAGAACACATGTTCTGCGATTTTGGCGGTTTCTCCAGTTTTGCTGCCATGGAATTCGACGGCGTACATTACCTGTCTGCTCCGACTTCAAGTACCTTGGCTCGCTCGTACAGTGCGATGGCGATATTGACCGTGACGTGAAAAACAGGATTAGCACAGGATGGATGAAAAGACGACAGGTCACGGGAACCATTTGCGACGCCCGCATGTCTCTTCGGTTGAAGAGTAAAATTTATAAATCAATCATAAGACCTGCCGTCATGTATGGATCAGAGTATTGGGCCCTAAAGGTGACGGATGAAAAGAGATTGCATGTAGCGGAGATGAGAATGTTAAGAGGGATGTGTGGCGTGACGAGAATGCATAGGATAAGAAATGAGTAGGTATATAAGAGGAAGCCTGAAACTTGCACCCATAACAGAAAAAGTAAGGGCAAATCGCCTAGCGTGGTATGGGCATACTGATGCGTAGGGATGAAAGTCATGTGACGAGAAAGGTATTACGAATGAATGTGGAGGGAAGTACGAGGAAAGGAAAACCGAGGAAAAGGTGGATGGACTGTCCCATACAACCATTTCCAGTCGCCGTTACGACGCGGTGTAGACACATCTTGTGTCGACACCGTCTGTTTCGGTCACAATTCCAGTCGCAGAGTCGTCGCCGTGTCGACACAGTTACCAGAAATGGGGAAGGGTCGACACATGACACAAAGTGACATAAAGTGTGGTCGCCGTGTGCACACATTGTTACGAGTTTGCGACTACTTTATGCCAAAATCATTCGTTCATTCGTTCATTTTGTTCCTGTCAAATGGAAACTGTCAGATGGAAAAATAGTTAAATAAAAATAAGTGACATTAATACGCCATCTCTAAAACGGATTACAAGACGTAATTATATATTGTTTGCATTAATCAACGCGCCACCACATTGTTTTAGTTTAGCCGGAAATGAAATTGTTTACTTCTCAGTGCCTGTGTTCATAACTATATTATTTGAAGCATTTTTAGTACTTCGATGCGTATACTATACTTAAATAACAGAAATAACGCTTTACATACTACGAAACTTGTTAATTATGATGTATAAATATGGTTTAAGGCTGAGAAATATTGCAGTCATATAAAGTAGTCGCAATGTTTCGACTTTGTGTCGACTCTGTGTTGACACATGACACGCGCTGTCAAAAGTAATAACAAAGTTACTGGTATGTTACTGGATTTGCAAAATGGCTCCTTGTGTTGATTTGTTTTCAGATATTCTCAAAGTGTAAAAATGCCGTGGTCAGAGATGGGCATTAATCGATTAACTGTTTATTCGACTAATTAATGGAATAAAAAAAAATTCTCAAATTTTAATCACGATTAGTTTAGTCGACCTGACATAGATTTAAATTGAATTAATCTGAATATTAATCGAATAAATTATTTATTTATTTAATTAAACTTTATTGCACAAAATACAAATAAAATGTACAAATGGCGGACTTAATGCCTAAAGGCATTCTCTACCAGTCAACCATAGGGCTAAACAGAGATGTAATAAAAATGGTGCAAGAAGAAGAGTAAGAAAATTCAATTAGGAACTATTGCAAACACCTGAAAAACATAATAAACTACATATACAATACACAGATAAAAATAATAAAATATATACAATTAATATACTACTACATAATTCTCACATACATACTAATATATTACGATGGATACTACCTACTCATACTCTTGTTTCAGCAGATGTTTATGCAGCATCCTCTTAAAAGCAAATTTGCTCGGGGCTTGTCTTATGTTCAACATATATTAATATATTATTATTATATTATTTTGTATTGATGTTAATTATCGATTAAATCTCGATTGAAAGTTGACAGGGGGCCATTTTTGTACGTAAAAATAATAGAAATGTCTTGCATGCAGATGGTAGCAAAACACTTCGTCATAAAAGTCAGGATGGGTGTCGATTTATAGGTTTTAGGGAGTGCCGATTTCGAAAATAATGACCATTTTGGAATCCGAAATGGCGGCCATGCACTGTGTCATAAAAGTCGTCATGGATGTCGTTTTATACGTTTTAGGGGGCCCCGATTTAGAAAATGATGACCATTTTGGATTCCAAAATGGCGGCCATGCATTATGACATAAAAGTCGTCGTGGGTGTCGTTTTATAGGTTTTAGGGGGCGCAGATTTCGAAAATGATGACCATTTTGGATTCCAAGATGGCGGCCATGCACTATGTCATAAAAGTCGTCATGGATGTCGTTTTATAGGTTTTAGGGGGCGCAGATTTCGAAAATGATGACCATTTTGGATTCCAAAATGGCGGCCATGCACTTTGTCATCAAAGTCGTCATGGGTGTCGTTTTATAGGTTTTAGGGGGCGCAGATTTCGAAAATGATGACCATTTTGGATTCCAAGATGGCGGCCATGCACTATGTCATAAAAGTCGTCATGGGTGTCGTTTTATAGGTTTTAGGGGGCGCAGATTTCGAAAAAGATGACCATTTTGGATTCCAAGATGGTGGCCATGCACTATGTCATAAAAGTCGTCATGGATGTCGTTTTATAGGTTTTAGGGGGCCCCGATTTAGAAAATGATGACCATTTTGAAATCCAAAATGGCGGCCATGCACTATGTCATAAAAGTCGTCATGGGTGTCGTTTTATAGGTTTTGGGGGGCGTAGATTTAGAAAATGATGACCATTTTGGATTCCAAAATGGCGGCCATGCAGTATGACATAAAAGTCGTCGTGGGTGTCGTTTTATAGGTTTTAGGGGGCGCAGATTTCGAAAATGATGACCATTTTGGATTCCAAGATGGCGGCTATGCACTATGTCATAAAAGTCGTCGTGGATGTCGTTTTATAGGTTTTAGGGGGGCCCGCTTTCGAAAATGATGACCATTTTGGAATCCTAAATGGCGGCCATGCACTATGTCATAAAAGTCGTAATGGTTGTCGTGTTATAGGTTTTGGGGGGCGCAGATTTCGAAAATGATAACATTTTCGATTTCAAAATGGCGGCAATGCACTATGTCATAAAAGTCGTCATGGATGTCGTTTTATAGGTTTTAGGGGGCGCAGATTTCGAAAATGATGACCATTTTGGAATCCAAAATGGCGGCCATGCACTAGGTCATAAAAGTTGTCATGGGTGTCGTTTTATAGGTTTTAGGGGGCCCTGATTTCGAAAATAATGACCATTTTAAAATCCAAAATGGCGGCCATGCAGTATGTCATAAAAGTCGTCATGGCTGTCGTTTTATAGGTTTTAGGGAGCGCAGATTTCGAAAATAATAACTATTTTGGAATCCAAGATGGCCGCCATGCACTATGTTAAAAGTCGTCATGGATTAATTTTATTATTTGTGGATGGATTTTATTGGTCATAGTCATCAATTTCGAAATCTGCACACCTATTTCAAATAAGGTATCGGTAGATGCATCCTAGTAATAGTCCTGTAGCGCTGGCTATATTTGGAGCCCTAACTTAAAGTAATATTAAAGTCAATTATTTTTTCGCTTACGAATACTGTTTTAAGATGTTAATCTTACATTTTGTTTTGTGTCACAGATATTATTTGCTTCTTAAGTAATTTAATAATTTGTGGTAATTATTTATATTTTGAATTATTTTGGAGAAAAGAATATTCGAGAGAAAACATGTAACTGTGTCGCATTTAGGATAGTTTTTTTAATGTGAAAACATAGTTTGTGTCAATTACGTCCATAGTAATCGGATACTATGTCATACTATTCAAAATGACTCAAAAAATAATTAAAGTTGAAAAGAATTGCTGACGTGGCATTTAATCGTGTCAATATGTACATTACATGTTTTTGTGTCTTATTAAGGCATAGCTTCATAAGATTTGTGATAATTTTGTTCTAATAGGCTATTACCATAACAAAAGAATATTAAAGTTAATAGAGTTCACATCTTATTAATATAAAAGGCGGGATTAATAAGAAATATGAATTTGTGTCAGTTTCATCCATTGCATAAACAGATAATACAAAAATAATGTTTGCGTTCATACGACGCTAACGGGCGGCTCTTAACAGGCAACGCGGGCCGTGCAGGGGGGGGCGGGCGCGGCGGGCACGGCGCGACCTTGGCGTGGCGGCGGCGGGTAAGGGCCTCTCTCTAAAAACCACACGTTGCGTACGCAACGCATGTTTACTTCGCCTGCGCGCCAAATTAACGCAACTTATGCAAAGTTATACTACTACAAAGAGAACTTATAGATATTGTACAATATCACCATGTACCAAAAGAACTGTAAGTAAGTGCATCTTATTGCGAGAATTAAGGTCTGTTTATATCTATAGACATTGAGAATGTGAAATTCCTATTTGACGTTCGTTACGTAATGTTGATTAACAAATATGCGGCAGATCCATCCTAAGGGCCTACCACGAAGATCGCAATTCGCAAATTGCGGACATCTTTCTCTGTCACTTTTATTACGTCTACTTGGACCGACACGACTATAAATTTTAATATAAACATTTTTTTTTTTTCATTATAAATAGCATAGACCAGTCTTTCCATACTTAACATAAATTATGCACATTATTTTTTTTATAATAGGTATTATTAATTGTGTAATTAATAATACCTATTTAAAAAAAATGCTACGGCCAAAAAAAATTGAGGTTATTTAATGCCTGTTTATTCTGATGTTTTGAATATATTTACCTTAAATGATAATTACCAACACTTTTAATAGTTCAAGCTTCTTGGATAATAATTACCTTTGGGTTCAATTGGCGTAAAGGACATTTTGGCGAAAATGAGTTATATCCACTACCGTAGGCTCAAAGGGCTTAACTGACAAAACGCGATTTTTCAGGAGAGCCAAAACACAGTTTTGTTTTGAGAAAAAAAATCAGACCTTTTTTGTTTGTTGGAATTAACTGATGCTTGTATGTGGCTTATGCCTAACTTTTTGAGGTATTTTAAACTGATTTCTTGAACTTATAATACAATGCTTATTTACGAAAACAGCATGGCCAAAAAACATGACTGTTTTAAGAAGGGCGTCCCTTATGCCTCTTCTTTATTGTTTATCTTATTAGAAAAAGGGCGTAATGTTCTAAAAATTAAACTGTTTTAGTACCATTTGGCGTAAATCCAACAACTTCGTTGCAATATTGGCAACTTGCATTTAGGGAACACTATACTTCTAAGTACTATAATTTACATTTTTTTTCCGAAAAATTATAGAGATGATTCACTGTTAAGTTTTTCCCCATTTTTGTTATTTTGGATACTTAAACGTGGAAAAGGTCGTTTTCTTAGCCACAAAACCAATGTTTTTTTTTATTTGTTTATATTACTTCAACAGAATCACTGCTGTCCTACCATTTATGTATATTGATATACAACAATTTGTAACAAATTAATTTTACTATAGAAAGTATTATGCGTTATTTCTGTTTGTAATGTTAATTGGATTATAAATTTTACCTTTACATACTAAAATACTATTAGGTATAATAGTAGTTTTGAAATTTCGTATGTGTATTCAGTAAACCTTAATGAATATGATCGCATATTTATGACATTATATTAGAGTAGAAAAAGGCATATGGCCAGGCTTACGTACTTCTATGGATTGAAATGCAAACGTTATACCTAGACAGTAACTTTCATAAGGTTAATCCTGTAAATTAAGGTTTAAACAAAAAAGTATTATGTCTTAATCAATATTACCAATGACCCAGTCACAAACAAAACTAATAGTTATCAGTCTAACCTTAATTAAACGCCATAATTATCATTTGAATATAGTCATGTTTTATTATTTTCATAAAACTGATGAAAAAGTACCCACTAGTTCAGTTTAAATTCTCAAAATTTAGTAACCCTATAAATAAAGCAATGAGCACATGAGCAGGTAATGCAAGTGCCTACTTAATAAAAAAATTGACAAGGAAAGTATAACTAGGTCATCCACTTAAACACAAAAAGCAACAATTATAAACCCGAAACTATACATAGTATGGGGGCGTATCTCTTACATTGAATTATCTAACACTCGTATAAATATCCATTAGTTGTGGGCGTAACGTACATTTAGCACTCAAAAAGCTACTGCAAAGAGGCGTAACGGACAAAAAATTACAACATATTTAATAAAATTTCCGATGCAAAAGGGCGTATCGTACACAAAGTTGGGAGTTACGCCAAAATGTCTCACAACATTTTTTTGAATTGGCAGATACGGCTAAATGCGTTGGAAAATTGTGTTTAAGCATTGATTTTTCATAAGGCTTAACGGACATTTTTTTCAAGTTATCGAGACGTTAAATATACTATTCGATAGAGAAAAAAATACTGAGTATAACTGCATTTTCGCAATTTTGTCCCTTACGCCCTTTGAGCCTACGGTAGTCGTTATATACAGTTTTGTTCAGAATTCCAAGCGCTTTCGTTCTGTATAGTGAAAATTTCGATATGTCTTAAAAAGTTGCCTTTACGACCCAATTTTTGCACTATGAGCTTGCAAAAACAGTTTATCTCAAGGGGCGTAAATGACCAGTTATAAATTAGAAATTCATAGATATTATCGTAAAGGTTACCGCTAAATATAAATATTGTAGTAAATGACTTACATGTCTTTTGTCGTCCTTTAAGCCCTTCATTTGTCTTGATGATTTTTCATATCGTATCTCGTATGGTCAATATGGTCGTAAAGGACATATATTACTATTGATATTATTTTACTTGCCCTTTATGACCCGCCCTAAAATGATTTTACCATAAGTATATGAAGCGAACAAGGTTGTAAAGGATTTTTCGAATATTAGTATCGTTTACTACCACGAATTAGTTTCTAAACTCTAAATTTAAAAGAAATAACATGGACGTAGCGGTGTATAATAACAAATAAATAGTTTTCTGGGACCTATATTACTACATTGTAATGTTTGCCCTTAAATTTGAAAGCATTTACGCTAAGAGTTTTTTCGGCAGTTATCTTTATTCATGGGCGTAAAGGTCTAGAATGCCTAGTATATAAATAGTTGTATGGGTCCTTTATTACTAAAATGTAATGTTTGCTCTTCAAATTAAAAAGCTCAGCTCGGTGTTTTTCAGCAACTATCATCGTATTACTCGCAGTGGAATTTCTTATAGTATATTATTATACATATAATTTCTTATATTCTATAATATCGTTGTTTATCGACTAAGCCAATCTGTGTAAAAATGTCCTATAAAATCATTCATTCATTCAATTGTTTCATAATCGTTCTAACAGAAAATATTTTTAAGCGTTTGAAATTATAAATTATTGCAGCTAAAGGTAACGTGGTCTAAATAACACAGAAATTACTACTTAAATAGGAATGAATAAATCGTATTTTAAAATAAGACCACTTGAAATATTGAACCAATTATTACCTATTACATATAACATACTGTATAGAATTGTAGTCTTTTGTTCATTAAGTAAACGTCCAAATGCTTGATATGCTCATTCTAATCATCATCTATTACTTCCCTTGTTATGATTAAAAGCTGTTATGTTATGATTGCTATAAGGCAGTGGGACATTTACTTTACCTTCATTCCCGTATATTAGCTACTTTTTGAGCATGTAATTATTTTGTATTATATAATTGGTTAAAAATATTGTGTTTTCTTCCTTATTTAATTTAGGTCTTAAGTTAGGGTTTTACAATGTGAGTATATAAGTACAATATAAAAACACTTACAAATCATTACAAAAAATATATAAACACATTATAAAAACCTAACCTAGGGTGCCGCCGGCAGCGGGGCAGGGCCCAAGCTGCCGGTGGTCAGGGCCGCAGAGTGAGGAACCGACGTACTATACGCGCCGTGTCCAAAATTACTGCCTTCTGCATCTGACCCTTGATCCAACCACCCAGCGAGAGTGTCTCTAGGTGTTGGTCGAGACTCTTCGCAATGAGACCATTCGCTGACACGACTATAGGAACAATCATCGTAGAATCAACATCCCACACGGCGATTATCTCGTGAGCTGTCTAGGTACTTACTAGACGTGTCCTTCTCGGCCTTCACGAGATTCTCATCATGGGGGATGGTGACGTCGACGAGCACGGCCCGGCGCTGCAATTGGTCTATCAGCACGATTTCAGGCTTATTGGCTACAATAGTTCTGTCAGTGATGATATATCGATCCCAATAGAGCGTGGCACGACCATTTTCGAGAACTGGCGCAGCTGAGAACTTCGCGGTTCACAAGGCCGTATGGCCAAGGTAAGCTGCTGGTGAATAATTCTGGCTACGAGATTATGTCTGTGCAAGTAGTCGCCGTTAGCAAGATGAAAACAACCGGAGATAATATGCCTGTGTTTTCTTTATTATATAACTCTAATCGGGATATACCTGGCATAATCAACTACCGTTTGATACATTTTTAAGCTTCGTAACAGTAAATTATGCTGAGAAAAGTTAACATGTGTACCGTGACTGGTAACTAATACACCCCGAATTTGGTATAAAATAGTCTGATAACGTCACTTACGACTCCCTAATAAACAAGATTCACTAAATTATCCAAAATTTCATGGACGTAAAGGACATTCATAGTGTTTTTGACCAATTTTAAAGCACATTAACTTCTTTCGTATTTAATAATAGATATAATCATATCTATAGCAATCGCTAATTCAGGTTAAAGAGACTAACATTTTGAGTACTTTTCCAATACACATCAAAAACATACCTCGATAAACAACAAAAATATATTATAAACATTTTAAAAAATGCAGTTTTTCGCGTCTCCTGAAAAGTAGCATTTTGTCCTTTACGCCAATTGAACCAACAGGTATCGTAATAATATATATTACTAAAATTAATAAAATCAGTCTTTATATTGTGTATCAACTAGGTACATATTATAGTTGCACATGCAAGTGCAAATATTTTCATTGCATTCAATTCATGCTATGTTGTGGGGGGCGTGGCTAACGATAATCGCAAGCCAAAATTTTTTCTCATGATTATACCAACCCGGTGCGGTCAAGTGCGGTGGAGCCCGTAATATCACCAAAATAATTAAAACAATTATATTCTGCTCCTCAAACGAACATATTTTTTTTTCAATAACTTTTAAAATTTATGAAGTCTTGTATTCAATGTAATTGACGTTGCTTGCCACGCTTTATACATCACAAAATTAGCAATACATGGCGTCTTAAAATAATCTTAAAAAGTGTTCTAAATATCGAATTAATGTTATTTTTAAAAGTCGCTGATGTGACATTCTCATTCAAAAGGTAGGGACCACTTTGTCGTTTACCATAAAGACGAAATTTTATTGTATCTTTATACAAATAACCTGTCAGAGAGTCCTTATGGCAAGGATAAAGTGGTACCTTTTGATTGCGAACGTCACGAATGTTGGTCAGTATGAGGAGCTTACATTTTATTTTTAAATATACTTACAACATACCTACTCCCACACTATGAAAAGACTTTATGTAATTATGCCTCCGAATGAAATAAATACACTGTAATGGCTCCTCTACACGATGGGCCAATGCCGGCCACTCCAAGGGACGCATTTATGCGTTAGAGGGAGCAAGTGATATCTCATTGAGTGGCTGGCGTTGGCCCATCGTGTAGAGGAGCCATAATGTTCATCTAACAAGCACCCTACCCGCGTAGGTAGCCTTCCCCGCGTGCGCCGTTCATGCAAAATTTTATTTTGCCAAATAGTAAAAAACCGTTGTTGAAAATGACCCAAATTATGAATGTTGTCTCGATGTGGCATTATAATAATGTAGACGTAAACTTAATAACATGATTTTTTTTTTGTGGCAGATACATGATGTTTATAAGAAAAAAAAATATTAAAAATAAAAGCGGTGGATGAATTTGACACACATTTGTTTGAATAACATATTATAATATCCTGTGAAGTACAACACTTCACTTACCGACTATAATTTTATTTTAGGCGTTTTAGGTTCACTATTAGGTATTTATTAAATGTCATTATACCCGTGGATGAAAATGACACAAAATGCGTGTGTACGTCGGAAGCCACTTTGCTTTTACAGGGAAACAAAGAATTTCATCTAGAATATTTTTTTTGCCGAATGCTGTTTAAAAAAAGAAATACCTAAATTTCTACCTAAGCAAGTACCTAGGATGACACAAATTATTCTCTTTATTCAATTAGGGTCTTAGGTTAGGGTTTTACAATGTGAGTATAAAAGTAAAATATAAAAACACTTACAAAACATAACAAAAATATATAAACACATTATAAAAAACCTAACCTAGGGTGCCGCCGGCAGCGGGGCAGGGTCCAAGCTGCCGGTGGTCAGGGCCGCAGAGTGAGGAATCGACGTACTATACGCGCCGTGTCCAAAATTACCGCCTTCTGCATCTGACCCTTGATCCAACCACCCAGCGAGAGTCTCTCTAGGTGTTGGTCGAGACTCTTCGCTATGAGACCGTTCGCTGACACGACTATAGGAACAATGATCGTCGAGTCAACATCCCACATAGCGGTTATCTCGTGGGCTAAGTCTAGGTACTTGCTGGACTTGTCCTTCTCGGCCTTCACGAGATTCTCATCATGGGGGATGGTGACGTCGACGAGCACGGTCCGGCGCTGCGATCGATCTATCAGCACGATGTCAGGCTTATTGGCTACAATAGTCCTGTCAGTGATGATAGATCGATCCCAATAGAGCGTGGCACGACCATTTTCGAGAACTGGCGCAGGTGAGTACTTGTAGTACGGCACTTCGCGGTCCACAAGGCCGTATAGGAGGGCAAGCTGCTGGTGAATAATTCTGGCTACGAGGTTATGTCTGTGCAAGTACTCGCCGTTAGCAAGATGAGAACAACCGGAGATAATATGCCTGAGTGACTCTCCGGGACGGCGGCATGCCCGACAAATGTCGACCGTACCGTCCTTCAGGATATATTTCCGATAGTACACAAATTATTATTATTAGGTTTAGTGTGTGGTCTGGAAACTATATGTAAAAAATAAGCAACATTAATAATCTTATAACTTCAAAAGTTATTGCTACCGGACTATAAGTCAACAACATCTATATCTACTATCGAAATGTACTTTTGATAGTACTTATGTTGTAGTACGAAATGTAATCTGAAAGGAATCAAGTAATATATATTCCTGTACCTAATGAAGAATCGACATTGATTTCTATTACTAGTAATTGTAGTATTCGAAAAATTTATTCCTGATTCCTCAAATGGAATTGTACTTAGTAATTCGGTATTGTTAGATTACAAAGTAATCTAGGAATCGGTAATCAGATTACAAAGGAATTTCAAGTAATCGTGGAATCAGGAATCAATTACGAAATGCCCATCTCAGACTAAGTAGCACTGCATTCAATTGATCTGTTTGGCGAACCGCGAGTTCACAGTTCGGGGCGAACTACTATATGTATAGGTTTTAGGGAGTGCAGAATTCGAAAATGATGACCATTTTGGAAACCAAGATGTCTACCGTACACTTTGTCATAAAAGTCGTCATGGATCTCGATTTATAGGTGCACTGCAGTTATCTTGGATTTCAAACTGGTCATCATTTTCGAAATCGGCACTTCCTAAAACCTATAAAACGATATTCATGACGACTTTTATGACAAAATACGTAGCCGCCATCTTAGATTTTAAAATGATCATCGTTTTCGAATTCTGCACTCCCTAAGACCTATAAATCGACATCCGTGACGACGCAAGTTATCTTTATTTTCAGATCTAACAAATTGCTACAGAATACAAAGGACAAAAAAGAAGCGAGGAGGTAATGAAACAAGCAAAAATACAGATGATTCCTCGACGCAATTGGGTGATTCTTAAATTGTGTCCAGATTTTTTTGTCATAAAAGCTTTTATTTTTCACATATTACTCTCACAACTTCCGTGACATTTCGACCTTGTAATTGTTCAAGTAAATGTTTTTGTTTATCTATGAGGATCTCACTAGAATAATATAATCAAGGTATGTTTATATTTGATGGTTGAAATAGTAACGCAAAATAAAAATATATTTGTGTCTTATATTCCTGCCGAAGACTTTTATTTTACCTTTTCCTTCTACACAAGTTTGGCCAAGTAATAAGAATTTAGGGCTCTCAATTTTATTTTGACTTCTACAACAGTAAAGCTACGAGGCCATGTTTGGTATCGTTTTCGTATAAATTCGCAGTATCAAATTTAGTTAAGGTATCACATTGACACCATTCCGAAGTAAAAACATATAAACTTATTAAAATACTTTCTTTTAAACTCCTCTTCACGCTTAAACTGCTGAACAGTTTTAATTTAAATTTGGTACACATATATTTTGAGTCCCGAGACAGGACATAATAAGTTATCTCAAAAATCATCCTTTAAAGGTGTGAAATGAGGTGTAGGTGGGAATTCAGAATTGACTTCTTGAAGTTAATACTGTTTAAGTTTAGGTTTGAAATCATGTTTTTTTATCATTTTTAACTAAATCAAAGATGTAGAACATCCCAAATTTCATATAAATCGGTTCAGCGGTTATTGATTTCCCGTACAAATTTCCACGCCACTTTTCACACCTTCAAAAGATGATTTTGGTTATAAGATCTATCCTATGTCCTGTTCCGGGACGCAAACTATTTCTATACCAAATTTCAACGAAATCGGTTCAGCGGTTAAGCGTCAAGAGGAGTTTCAAAAAAACTGGGCAAGTGCGAGTCGGACTCGCGCACGAAGGGTTCCGTACCATAATGAAAAAAAAAACGGAAAAAAAATGCAAAAAGAAAACGGTCACCCATCCAAGTACTGACCACGCCCGACGTTGCTTAACTTTGGTCAAAAATCACGTTTTTTCTATGGGAGCCCCATTTAAATCTTTATTTTATTCTGTTTTTAGTATTTGTTGTTATAGTGGCAACAGAAATAAATCATCTGTGAAAATTTCAACTGTCTAGCTATCACGGTTCGTGAGATACAGCCTGGTGACAGACAGACGGACGGACGGACGGACGGACAGCGAAGTCTTAGTAATAGGGTCCCGTTTTACCTTTTGGGTACGGAACCCTAAAAACCAGCCAAGTGCGAGTCGGACTCGCGTATTAAGGGTTCCGTACATTAAGTCCGACTCGCGCTTGACTGCACATTTCTAATAGGTTTTCCTGTCATCTATAGGTAAAGAACTATTTTGTGTATTCAGACGGACATACATACAGACGCACGAGTGATCCTATAAGGGTTCCGTTTTTTCCTTTTAAGGTACGGAACCCTAAAAATATTTTTTTTTTATTTTGTGGAATGGTGTCAATGTGATACCTTAAATGGATTCAGCACCCCAGATTTATACGAAAACGAAACCAAACACGGCCTAGCACCTTCACTGATATAGATATATCAAGATGAAATTGAGAGCCCTAAATAAACTTTCAAGAGCGGATGTCTCAAAAACTATTCAACATATCGAATAAATTGACTGAATAAACTTGTAACAAATTAAATTAACTTTCATTTTGTATAAGTGGCCATGTCGCTGAGATGCATAGTTTCCGAGATATAATCGAAAAACCGGAAAATGGGACCTTCAAAGCCCCCTCTCTCCCCCCGCTCAAGGGCTACCGCCGGGGACTATTGATATGTTCACCTCCTAACTTGTCAAACCGAGTTACGGAGTCAAAAATTGTGTACCGAGCATTTCCCTCTACAACTTTTGGAGCATTCGTTGCCTGACCTAAGTAGCTTATTGCATTTCTTTAAAAACTTTTCTGTAAAAGGTTGACGGGTGTTAGGTGTTTATATGGTTTCGGTCGATTATTATCATTTGCATTGCCCATGATGACTTACTAGAATTACGAGCACACGAGACACTAATAGTAGTTTGACAAACCTTGGTTTTCAAGAGGTATTTTATATTGACATTTGCTGTCACAAATTTGCTGTCAGATTTAGTCGCAAACCGCACGCAAAGTGCACACAAATGTGTCGACACCTTGTTACGGAAAAGTGTACACACGGCGACGACACTTTGTTTCGAAACAATTCTAGACACATTGTGTGGACTCTGTTACGACACATCTGACATTTAGTTACCTCTTTGATGATTCTGCGACTGGAATGGTTGTATGGGGTGTGAGAGATGATATGAAACGAACGCAAGTGAATGATGAAATTACGGGCGACAAGGAGGATTGGAAGAGAAAGACATGCTGCGCCGACCCCAAGTGAATGAGACAAGGGCAAGAGAATGACGATGACATTTAAAAAATAAAAAAATAATAAGCCTACAATATTCTAAAATTTCAATTAAGCTTGTATTTTATCATCAATATACATATCTGAATCTGTCATTTTATTTAAAAAACATAAAGCCGTGTTAGAGTTGAATACATAGTTTAACAGACGAAGGAGTTATTACCTACGTGTGTGAAACATTTCACTTCAAGTTCGCGTTTATCTGGAGCCAGCAGGAGCTAATAACGTCACACGGGTCGCTACACTAGGAAGCGTACCAGTCAGACGTATATGTATAATGTTCAACCAGCCTACACGTATTAGATTAGAGGCCCTTTCGACAATTTAATGAAATGTTGGTAAGGTTAAATCGAGCCGATCGCATACTGGCCTTGCCCGTGTTATGGGTACGCAGGCACAGCACCCGATTGGCTGGATGGAACCTAAAATTTACTAGGCTATTTGGTGAAAGTGAATGCACTTGGGCTATTAGACAAGAAACGAAGACGGTAACTAACCTTTAGAATATGCGCCTGTAGTCGTTATACAGCTTATGTATTGTTAACTAGCTGTGCCCACGGCTACACCCTTGTGGGATTTGGTTAGTAAAATTATTACCCCACTAAAAAACCTAGCCTATGTTTATTCCCCCAGAGCTAAAGCTTTCTCAAATACATACCAAAATCAATACTGTAGTTTAGCCATCAAACGTCAACCCACAGAGTGACCAAACAGCCGAATAGAAAGAGTTACTTTCGTAATCAGTACCTACATACCTACATTAAGTATCGGCTAACATACAGAAACATTTATTTTAATTCTTCAAAGCTCCTGGAAACAGCGCCCGCCGGAACAATTAGGCTGCGTTTCCGCCAGAGGTGACGCGACGATGCGTAGCGAGGGATGTGCTTTTTTAAAACCAATAGAATCACTTTGTTTTCCTCGCTCACCGTGTAGTGATTCTATGGATCTTAACGATCCCTCACACATCCCTCGCTGCACCTCCTCGCTCATCTCTGGTGGAAACGCAGCCTTACGTTGGATTTATTTACGGACCAGCCATGTGCTTCGACACTAGCCCTTGGTATATCACAACGGGCGATTTAAGTCAGTCGCAAAATAAGTAAAACAAGATTTCAAAAGGAGGTTCTCAATTCGGTTGTAAATATGTTTTTTTTAAATGTTTGTTACTCCATAACTCCGTCATTTCTGGACCGATTTCAAAATTATTATAAAATAAAGTAAATCATCTTGTTGAATCTGACAGTTTTGAAGTACCATCGTAATCTAAGAGAGGGAAAAATGCTTGAAATAACTCGACTTGTCTCGTACATCAAAGGGATTCTGGAGGGGGTGGGGGTATTTAGTAAAGGGTTGCCATACCTGGCTTTAAGGCACATGACACCCGAACGCGCGGAGGTAAGCTACTTACTGACGGAAATATGGTTGCTTACAGTAAAAATATTTTAAAATATTTATGGGTAATCACAATCAGTAGTCACATACATTTAATCACTGAATACGTATGTGTGTGTTAGAACAAAATTGCTTACATGATACAGTAGACAGTGCCTTAATAATCCAAATAATTCATCAAATTATAGATTAATGTGTCGGAAAAGTTATTCATTTTCGATAACGAACAGGAGATGTCAAATCGAGCCAATAAAAATAATCGACCAATTAGAAAATAATACAAGAGCGGTATTCGGGAGAAAACGGAGCACACGTTCTGCGATTTCGGTGGTCTATCCAGTTTTTCCCATATTGCCTTAGATGGTGTATCCCTACCAGTCTGCTCTGACTTCCGGTACCTTGGGTCATTGATCCAAAGTGACGGAAGCATCGACCGAGACGTGAAAAATGGCGACAGGTCTCTGGAACAACTTGCGATCCACGAATGCCCCTTAAACTTAATGGGAAAATATACAGAACGATCGTGAGACCTGTTGTAATGTATGGATCAGAATGCTGGGCGACGAAAGTAGCGGATGAAAGAAGAGTGCACGCAGAGGAAATGAGAATGCTGAGATGGATGTGTGCAGTGACGAGAAAGGATCGTATTAAGAATGAGTATATAAGAGGAAGTTTGAAAGTAGCTCCAGTAACGGAGAAAATGAGGAGTACTAGGTTAGCGTGGTATGGGCATGTAATGAGGAGGGATAAATGCCATATAGGCAAAAGAATGTTAGGGATGAATGTTGATGGACGGAGAGCATATGGTAGACCCAAAAAACGATGGATGGATTGTGTGAAAGAGGAATGAGAAAGAAAGGAGTGAGTGCTGAGGAGACGAAAGACAGAGGAGAATGGAAGAGAAAAACATGTTGTGCCGACCCCCCATAACGTGGGATAAGGGCAGGGGAAAGAAGAGACAAGAGCGGTATTCTGATTTTACAATTTGTTAAATTTATATGTATATTGTTATGTTATGATTCGACCTTGACACGGCTCTGCATGTCGCACGCACCAATTAGCGTGAGCGTTGAAAATACACGATGAAAGCGTTCAGAAACCATTTCCTTATAATCGAGTTTAAACTGTTGTGACGCGCGATGCTACTGCTGATGTCGCGCGAGTGACTAAAAACAAGTGAGTCTAAACCGTTAAATTATTCAATATTTCCTTATATTTTAAAAATTGATGAGCAATGTTTTCCGTGATTCAAAGCCACCTCAGTTTACCGGTGAAGAACGCTGAGATAAGTTTGTTATGTGACTGTGTAACTCGAATGAAGCAAATAATAAAGTGGCGGCATCCTACCGGCGGAAATAACAAGCAGTCCGCTTGAAGCACTTTTTTAAATATTTACCTACACCTGTATTGCATATAAAAAGTAAGATCTAGACCCGGATTCGACATGAATTTCTTGCCGTCTGTTTTATCGGGATGTTCATGACAAATTAGAAAGTAGAAGGTCCTAGGAGATTTGTGAAGAAGGTGTGAGTTTTAATGTTCCATACTAAACTTTGTTCACGGAACACTTATGGGATCACTTCGGTCTTGCAAATAAGTTAAATACGTTTTTCTCAGAGACCGTTTGACGTAGATATTTCTAATGAAATATGAGAAGTGTAAGGGGAAATTCAAGGGGTGGGGGAAACGGCACTGCAATTACTGCAGCGCAATGTCGCGCTGCAATACTGCAGCAATAATTCTGGTGTAGTCTGAATCCAAAGGGTACCTTAACCCTTAACAGCCCAGATAAAAAAAATACAAGATTTATGCCTCATCGCCTCTTTAATGTCCTATAAATTACAAATAGCAAAAAATACAAAAAAGATGATCTTAATAGGGTGGTCATTTTTGCAGTATAATATCTAAGAGTGCCCTATGAAAGGTAAAGTACGGATTTAAAAGGCCCCTTGTTGTCAGATACTTACCTCCGCAAGTCGCGTTGTTGTATCAAGGTGGCGCTGGCAGCAATGTTCGTAAAGGCATTCTTGTCATTACCCCTCTTAGTTACGCTTTGATAACCCGGAAGATGCCGGGCATTTTAACGTGAAGCTCGAATTAACAGCCAAAATGCTTTAAATTAAAATATAGGTAATTTAAACGCGGATTAAAATATTTGTTAGCATTTTTGGTGTGCAGTTAGCGGCATGTTTTTATTTTACACAGGGTTCAGCTAGCATATTTTTTGAAAAAAAAATAAAGTTTAATGAACAAGACAAAGAAAACAAACTAAATAAGTACTTATAGGTTGTTTTCTTTGTCTACATCGTGACTAAAGGTTTCGAAACGGAAAAATTTATATTAAATTTACCACGGTATACGGGAATATCTAGCACGGTAACTTAAAACATTATTACCTAACAGCCTAATACTATCTACTATTACTACCTACTACCTACCTAATAGGAGGTAGTTAGTAAATAGGTATGTTTCCTGAATTTAAAATAAATTATTTCACACCATAACAATACGAAATAAAGCACTAGAAAAATATTAGAAAAACCTAGACCGCAGTAATTTTCAGACACTATTTCTATTTAATAAATCCGAAAGAACTATAAAGAGTAGGTAACTTGACCGTGACGTCATTGTTCTGTATTTCATAGAGATTCAATAGTGGCTAATCGTTTGACAATTCGAAATAAGAAAAGAAAGAAAAATAAGAAACTGATTTGACTAAGCAGTCATCTATCATTAGTATGTAGGAACAGTATAAGGGATGAAAGACTCACGCTAGGACGGTCCGGGCCCGGGCCGAAGCTATCAACACTTCGTTTTCTATGACAAGTAATCAGCGATCACGTGCTGCTTCTATAGAAAACTGAAGCCTTGAACGCCTCGGCCCGGACCAGGACCGTTCTAGCGCGAGTCAGCCTTAAAAGTACATACCTTTTAGATGTTGTGTACAAGTTTAATAAAAGTAGAACTTGATAAATACTTACCTACCTACTAAGATTAATAAAAGTAAACTTGGTACCTATTGATTTGAGAATATTTTTCAATTGCAAACTTAGTGATAAAAATAATAAACACACTGTTTTTATATTTACACATTGGTACTTACCCTACAACATTTTACTTTAGTTAGTTAGTTAGTTATACTGGGCATTTTCCGCAAATCGACAGCCATTGCGCCTATTTTGCGTGAAAACGAGGTTGCACTACTCTAACCACCCCAGCTCGTCCATGAAACCTAGCAGTGTCTTCAGGTTGCTAACTGCCTCCTTCAGTGTGCACGGAGTCCCTAGGTATTGGTTCCTGTACGCTTCTATCTGTTTACAGTGTAGGACGATATGTTTTGCTGGTTCTTCTTCTTCCATGCACGCTCTGCACATGGGGCTGTCTGTTTTACCCATATTATGTAGGTGTTTGTTTAGTGTGTTATGTCCTGTGATTAATCCCACTATTTTGCGTAGTTGGTGTCTGGGTGTTTTCAGTAGTACTTTGGTAAGCTTGTAGTTTTGTTCCGGTAGAATTTCTTTGGTCTGCCTACAGGTGTTCATTTCAGTCCAGTACTTGTTGTGCAGCTGTTTGTGATGTTGATCTAGCTGGTTTTGTATGTAGGGTACTGGTAGGGGTATAATGGATCCGGGTCCGTGTGGCGGTGTTTCTGAACCTTTTCTGGCCAGTTCATCCGCTGCATCGTTTCCTCTTGATCCACTATGCCCCTTTATCCATTGTACTGTTAGTTTGTTGCCTTCTTTGCTCACTTCAGTGAGGCCTCGATGACATTCAAGTATGAGTTCCGATGTGAGTTTGTCACTACCTAGTGCTTGCAGTACTGATTTACTGTCGGACAGTATTAGTATATTTTCTTGATTTACTTGTCGTATTTTTATCGCATTACAAGCTTCTATTATTCCTACACATTCAGCTTGGAATACCGTATTGTGTTCACCCAGGGGTTTTGAGATGTGTATGTTCAGGTCCTCCGAGAAGACACCACATCCGGACTCTTCATTTGTTTTTGAGCCATCTGTAATAAAAAAAAAAAAAAAAAAAAAAAAAAAGCCTTTTATTTCCTTTCGTTATACATAAAGTTTGTTAATATAATTTTGTTAATTTAATTTGTAGGAACCCGTTAGGTGAAGGCCTCTTCCAAAGACGTCCATTTTTCACGGTCTTGTGCTATTCTTTTTCAATTTGGACCAGCCATTCTTTTCATATCTTCTTCCCAGCGCATGTTTGGTTTGCCTTTTCGGCGCTTACCGTCTGGGCCTTTCCAGTTCGTGACTATGGCTGTCCATCTGTGGTCTTTAAGACGAGCCACATGTCCAGCCCATCTCCATTTTAGCTTTCTAGCGTGTTCTAGAGCATCTATTGCTTTTATTGTTGCTTTTATTTTACTATGTCTTATCTTGAGCCATCTGTAAATATTCTTAAGTTTGTTTAGTATAGTCCTTCCTTCTGATCTTCTGTTAATCTTTCCGGAAGATCATAGTTTTTGGTATTTTGACTATTGGCGCCTCCAACATTGGCATTTTTGAGATCATATTTCCATAGATCTTCTTGTGCGATGAAATGATAGGTGTACATAGGTTTAGGTTTTTCAACCGAAGAGCCGTGGCCGCGGCTTCCTTCTGTATGTAGTAACACTAGTAACTAAATTAATGTAGTAACATTTTACTTATTTAACCCTTTACCAGGCGAAGGGATATATTCCTCCCACATCTTATATCGGTTCCCGTAGTCAGGTTTTAACTCCAAACCTCCTACAAAATGTTTTGTTAATCCCTGAAAATAGTATTCTATGATCTTCATTCACAACACGCTTCTAAATCGCGTAATATATCTTTGGCAGCCGTTTAAATTCAGTTGAACTCTAATTTCAGTAAACTACGGAGAAATTCGGACACTTTCCTTAATTTCTATGAAACAGAAGTACATAGGTCGAACTATTTTTTGATATTTTGTAGATTTTGAGTGTTGAAAGGTAATGTAATCGTAAACATAGCTAAATATTCATGCACGATTGTGTATGACTAGAATTAGGATGTGAGTTGACATTATCCCATGGCCTTATTAGAGTTTAACTGTGCGGGAGCTATTCTTCCCATGGCCCGGTAAATTGTCTTGTCATGTCATAAAAACTCACGTAAGTAATAAAACTGTTTTTTGTGTTCAACCTAGAGCAATTCAGTGATTGATATAATGTTTCGTAGTAGATTTAGAGTTGAGCCTTGACTATGATAACCGATATAAGATGTGGGAGGAATATATCCCTTCGCCTGATCAAGAATATAATAAGACAAAATCGAGTATGACAGTAAATTACTTATTGTTAGACAGGCGATGGGATAACCGTAACCCACATTTTTATTTCTGGTTTAAAGGAACATCTCCGACTTTCGTAAATACATTTTTTACAAGGCGTTCAATACGGTTGTGACAGTATATACAGTACGTATGAAGACACGCTAGTTCTTTGGGGCCTGGTAAAGGGTTAAAACAGTAATTATGCGTGTAATTTTAGTAGGTACGTATATTATGTTTTTTTAACAGATAAATCTCTCTAAGAGTCAAATCAAGTATCTACAATCAAGTAGCCTCAACCTACCATATTATAAATAGGACTCACGGGTCCATACCTTTTTTTAAATGTCAAATTTTTGAGTGTCATGAATTCATGATAATTAATAAATACATAATGCCATCAATTTTCCATTAAAAAACCTCTGGGACTCTCTTCTTTCACTAAAGCCATCTGTATCTGTAAGTAACCATCGTAATTGTTGCACAATGTAGTGAGACAAATACATTTTAAATTGGTATTGAAGGTAACAAATTACTTGATAAAGTGTCCTTAACGACGATACTTTAGCGAGTCACACCCACCTGTCAGGTTTTTGCTTCAGCTGAGGCGTTTTGGTGCGATGGGCGGAGTTGCGCGGGTGGGCGGGTAACGCCTTCCCGACGCCACGCCCACTGGCTGACGCTTCAGTTTCCCTTGGAACGTCGACGAGGGTGAAAGCCTCCGTGACTTGGCTTGCATGATCACTGCAGGCAGTGCAGTGCAGCTGATGAACTTTAAAGGCTAAAAACATAGAAGGAAAAGCAAATGAGGAGCACGTTTTAATAACTGCACTGAAATATTAACTACTCCAGTTTATATTATAATTTTAAATACTTATAGCAAAGAGAATAGATAGTATAGAGGGGTCCTGTCATAGTAAATTTTGTAGTAACAGTAAATTTACTGCCATCTATCGACACACGACTAAAACTCAAAATGAAAACGTATAAAATTATCAAAAAAATGTATAAATATGGATATATGATTTTATTATTTTTATAGCATTTTGACCCATGTTAATTTACTGATACCTATGTGTTAAAATTGTTAAATATGAAACGGTGTCGTCACGCCATCTAGCCGAGCATAGGCCAAAGGTGTGTGCGCCATCTATCCGAGAATGACTTTTTCTTGATAACCGAGGCACGTTTTTTTCCTTAGACTTTATTCATCTTATACGAAGTTACATATGTCTTTGCTTATAGGTAGTAGTTAAGTCTCAGATTTCAATAATTGTAAAGTTGAACAATTATGTAAGTACTTAATTTGTGAAGCATGGGGTTCGCAAAGATTTGGCTTAATAGCAACAAACATGCTAATTTTTGGATCCGATTGTCATTAAAATACCACTCAGTACAGTCACCAGCAATAATATGTTACACGACGAGGGCCGCAAAAAGGCCTGACATGATCTTATTTGTAGCGTGATAAGAGCGCATCACATTTTTTTGCGGCTTCGTTGTGTAACATATTATTGCAGGAGACTGTACGTGGTACACAGATATTATTTTAAGTTCTTGAAATGAGATATAATTATTATATTACTAGGCAAAATCCATAGATATTTTTAACAACTCTAAAAAGCTTTAATATTTAACTTTTATTAGTTAATAGAGCTAGGGTTATACATAATATACATATGTACATATGTGTAAAACAACATTCAGCTTAATGCACAGATACAGCTTTGGAACAGTCATATCGAGTTGTCCACGCGCGCCATATGTCCGTAACGAGCGGGCCCATTAAGCTGTTTGTAATGTAAAGTTATGTAGACAACGTTGTTAGGACGGAGGTAGGTTAATCTTCGGATTTACGTCAGATGTTTCGGTAGAGTTTGTCAGGAAAATTTAAATGTGAAAAAAAAATTTAGATAACATAATTACCTGTACCTGTTCTGTTTAAATACGTTAAATACATATTATTTCAAATTATTTATCTTCGGGATTCACAAATAATTTTAGTTCTATGTACACTCTTTTGCAGTCTAATTAAGGTAACACTTACAAATTAATGTAATTTTTATTTTTGTAGCTATCGGTTGATCACAGGTGCATGTGTTAACTCTATAATAGCTCTATAATAGTCTTGATTTTTTTATCTAAAGGGTTTCGCAAGGTCTTCACATTGATATCGGTCGGTATTATGACACTGACATCTAAAGAAAAATCATTTATTTACTTCTAAATATATATACATATTTAATTAAGAATATTAATTTTAAATCCCCCTAACAGCGATATAAAGTGAACATCAATTAAGTAGTTGCAGATAAATACACTCACTTTCTCTCTATATATTTTTGAGTGAAGCACATACACAACAACAACAAGTACTATTCTGTTTTTCACTCAAAAATATTTCCCAAGCTTGAGTTTACTGTGTGTCGCGAGTCGATTAGGGTAAGAATGTCTTCAAATATGTATTTATTTATATTTTTCATTCAGAATAAAGTGTAAGACTGAGACCTCCTCGCTTCCATTCCGTTATCGGGCCTGTTTAATCCGGCGTGAACCGGCGTGATTAATTAAGACGCCGCTAAAGGGCGCGCCGTATAATATACATCATAATTTTTATTGTCTATGCTTGGGTTTGGGTAATTTATGTTGCTGAGTTTCTAGAGAACAACTTTGTAAAATAACGCGACGTTATGAAAAATTCCATTTTAAGCTAAGACATATTGACATTAACAAAACAAGTATCCTTAGTGTACATTAATACTTTTATGTGTTTACAGTAAGCTGTTTAGACATAAAAAAACCGGCCAAGTGCGAGTCGGGCTCGCGTTTATAGGTTTCCGTACATAAGTCCGACTCACGCTTGACTGCACATTTCTAATAGGTTTTCCTGTCATCTATAGGTAAAGAACTATTTTGTGTATTTTTTTCAACATTTTAGACTCAGTAGTTTCGGAGATAAAGGGGGGGGGGGGGGGGGAAATGGTCATTTTTCGGCTATTTTCTTAAATAACTTCGAGCCTATGTATTTTAAAATTATAAAAAAAACATGTCCATCTTTGGGTCACTAATTTACATATGTTTACCAAATTTCAACTGTATGTAACTAACTGTAATGGAATCTAAGGTAACTAATTTAACCATCTTCCAAGGATCGTAGCGTCATGAAAATTGGCAGCTGTATGTAGTTCTGATGACAATACAATAATATGGTACTGTCGAACTGATCTGATGATGGAGGCAGGAGGTGGCCATAGGAACTCTGTGATGAAACAACGCAACCTAATTGTGTTAGGGGTTTTTAGAATTGTCTCGATGAGTATTAGTTGTCTGTCGTAAGAAAAGTACAGTCAGCGATAAAAGCTTGTACCAAAAATGAAATTTTTGCCTAAATCTTATTTCCTTTTGAGGTACGGAACCCTAAAACAGTCTAATCTCGTATTACTGTTTTACACCTCTCAAATATCTAAAGGCCTTATTATAAACCCAAAAGTATAATTGCCAGGACTAATAAGTGTAAGACCCACTTAATTACTAACACGTTAGTGTTGTATATGTATAAGTACTTGCTTCACGCTGTAACAAGATTTATATATTATGTTAAAAGCTTCCATCAACCGAGCCCCAGCATACTTAAAATTACGTTGTACGTAATAAAAATATATCATACTACCAACACGTTTATTTCACCTCGTGTTTCGTCATAATACAGGCAATTTCAGACCAAGACTTCGTCACCTTTGCATTGTCACTAGGCTGATAATTTCGCTCCCTTCATTGTTTCTCGGGTCTATAAAAGCATCCCGCGTAATTCATTAACTTTGTCCGTCACTTCAGCAGGGCCCGAGTATTTTTAATTCCCCGCATTAGCGTTGTCTCACTGATTTATGTCGCTGGGCGCAAATAGACCGAGATAATGGGATTTTTTTCACACTTTAATTAAAACGTTCTTGTGTGGTTAATTTACTGGGGTATTAATGTCCCAAGTCGTTTATTTCAATGAGATTCGCAAATTTTTAAAATTAGTTTTTATTTTTTAGATCGTAATATAAAATATGCATTGAAATCACATGTTAGAAATAAAACTTGAAAAACATTCGTAGTCTGCCTCTTTCGCACTCATGAAATGTTAATATTTAGATAGATTTCCTTTTGCCCACTTCCATTATCATTCTGAATTTGTGGTTTTGTGGTAACTTTACCTATTGACAAACGTCAATTTTTGATAACCAGTGGAGTGACAACCGCAAAATGTGCTGAGCTGTACGCGTCGAATGATAAAAACTATTTATTCAATAAATTAAGGCCAAACAAAAAAAAACTAAACCTGCTTTTAAAAAACACATACCTTTAGTTTTTTAGCTGAACCATTTAGCTGAACCATACATTGTTATCAATACCGCCGTAACCGTTATTATGTTACAGCGTACCCATAAAAGCGATAAAGGATCGGAATGGCGATAACCTGCGCTCATAAATAGGCGGCAAGTTAATGTTCGCGATATAAGGTCGGTCGGGACCCACCTTACTCACGGATAGGTATCTCGCGCTGAAAAATCTTACTTATCACCAGTGACTCACGGCCTGATTTGAACTTTAATACACGTCAAAAATTAGCTCTAGATACTTTATATTATGAGTTGGATATGTCCGTGTAAAAAGTGACGTTTCTTCAAACAAAAGCGTCACTTTTGACACTGATATATTCGATCCATATTATATCGATCGACGTATACCGGGTGTGGCCTGTAACACGAGCAAATAATTAAAACATAGATTGTACTCCTCAAACGATGACACTTTTGTTCAACAACTTTTAAAAATTATGAAGTATTTAGAGTCCCTATTTTTCATACAAAATAAATACATATTATCTTCAATGGACGCCATCGCCACGCCATATCATTGTGATTGACGTTGCTTGTCACGCCTTAAACATAACAAAATTCGCAATACATTGCGTCTTAGAATAAAATTTAAGGTGTCATAAAAATCAAACCACAAGTTATTATTAAAAGTTGCTGAACAAATGTTGGTCAGTACGAGGAGTACAGCCTACTGTTAAATTTTTTGCTCGTATTACAGGCCACAGACTGTATTAAAGGTTGAATCAGCTAGTTAGAGAGAGAAATCTTAAGCAAAATAAAAAGTATACACTCTTATCATAGTTTTCGTTTCGTATTCATTTTAATTAAATAGTAGATAGTACTTAGCTAAGTTAATAATGGTTTTAAATTAATTTAATTATTTAAATTAAGTTTTTTGGAACATAACGTCGCTGCGCTTGTAAAATCCGCTATATTAAAACCCAACTTTACAGGAGACACAAAAAACATGTTTTCTTTTCAACTGTATTAAGAACGCGAAAACTGGGAATGTCAAATACTTAAGTGTTCAATGGGACATTAAATGGTGAAAGATTTGGAAATTTTAACTTTTTTTTAGGAGCTATATTTTTTTAATTTAAATTGTTGGCACATAGCGCAATTTTATTGAGTTGCAAAAACAGATATGTTAGTACTTTCTGATACACATTTTACTATCGGGTTATTTGTTTAAAGAATATTATTTTGATAAAGCACTTAGCGTCACTTGCGCCATTCCAATAACCTGTGGTTAACCCTTCGAGCAACACGGAAGGGAGGCGGCATTCGCACTATTTCCCCTCTGCCTAGGTACGAGATCAACTGATCTAGCGCGGGTAATAAAACTAGTTGCGCTCGGATTTTTCACTAGACCGAGTCCAGACGCGCGCGTGAACACAGCAGCAGAAAAAATGCCTAATTGCTTGGTTTTTTGTCATAAAAAGAGGTCGGAGACATAAAATTTACAAAAAGAAGGTGTTAAATTTCACATGTAATATTTTTTTTCATATCATACGTTTAATTACATTTAAACACAATTATTATATTTTAGTCTCATGCAATTGTTGGATTTATCGATTTTGCTCGCCCAGTACAAATTTCGGATCAGTCGAGCGACAAATCCGACTTCTCATCTGTCATAATATAATAAAATACTTCGGCGAAAATGTGTTAGTGTGCGTGTTGTGACACTTGTGACTCGTCCGTACACAAAAAGAGATCGAGGTTTGCAAGATGTGTCTTTGACGTGTGTCATTTTCTATGTATTTGTGTCGTCATTACAGATTGGATTTTGTATGTAAGTGTGTGAGAAGTGCGACTGTGTGCTCCTTTCCCCCCGCAAAAAATGGCAGAAAGATTTGTACGGTGAGATATCGCTTGGGCCCTTCCCTTCCGATGTGTCGGAAGCCGGTGTTGCTCGAAGGGTTAACCCGTTAAACCTGGAGTTACCATAGTTACCAGTACAATTTGACACTGAGTTAACGGTTTAACCGCTTAACCCCGGGTTAGTGGGATGGTGCAAGTGGCCCTTAGCTGATTTGTACCACTTCTCCGCTGTGTGTTTCAAAAAGGCGCAATTTCACTGTTATATATGTGGCTTGTTAAAAACCTGTGTTTTTTTTTACATTTAGAGCATTTTGTGTGGCTAAGTGAGGGTTATTTTACATAGCTGAATTTAACTTTTTGTGAACCAGTTAAAATAGAAAAAAATGGATTTTAGACGAATATGTACCTTTAAAAGTTGTATCAAAAATATCAAAATACGTCAAAAACCATTTTTTAAATCACATGCTAACTTTTACAAGCGCAGCGACGATAAACTACGTGATTCGTTATCGGGTTAAGCTATGCATCTCTTTCCTTAATATGTTAAACACAAGTGATAATATATAATATAGTGATGCAACAGAATAAGGAATGACGAAGTGAGTTTGGCGGCTCCACGGTTAAGTTTTGTCAGGCCCATTTCGTAGCGCTACGCCGTAGCTCGTAGAGGGAATTTCTCTGTTTCTCGGGTTTCGTGGCTAATATCTTATGTATATTGGTACGTATATAAAAATATATAAAAAACGTCAGGTTACTTACACCATTATAACTAAAAACGGCTGGGCCGATTTTAAAGAATAAGTAAATAAGTATGTAAGTAAACACTTTATTGTACGAAAAGAAAGGAATATTGGTTACATCACATAAAACATAAGTGTGTAGTACAAAGGCGAACTTATCCCTCAGAGGGATCTCTTCCAATTAACCTATACTTAAGGGAGTAATTAAATAAAGTTTTTTTGGAACACAAAACTACGTGATTTGTTATCGGGTTAAGTATAGGTTTGTTAGATTCATCTTTGCCGTGATTAGTGGTTAGCAGAATTGCTGTTGAAATATCGAAATTATCACGGGAAAAATGGTAAAAAAAATTTTGCCTGATATTATGTTACTTTTCGTGAAAATATTTCTAGGTTCTCGGGGGTGTGGATTTCCTCAAATAGCCGCAATTGACATTAAATGCAAAATGACGGAACTCTTGAAGTTACGGTATTATTAGTTAGCAAATAATTTATTTCAGTGAAGTATGAAAGACGTTCGTTGTGGAAAAGAAATGTCATTATATTAATAGTTTCTTGCTGGTGTCACTGTGGCGAGTTTTAACTAGTGAAAAAAAAAAGTTTTTTTTTTATTGTGTTGAACAGTACAATTTGAGTTTTTACGGTAACATAATCTTATCTTAATCTTCATACTTGTAAACCATTGGTAGCTAATCAAGAAATCATATTAATCACTTAGATATGATTATGACATTTAATAGTCAGTAATTAATCGAGATTTCATAATTCTGAAACCTGTTTCACTAGGGTACCTTATTAAGCCAACATCAGGACTGTTTGCTAATTAATTGGTGCAAAATTAGCATTTTCATCAATCATAATTGCAACACAAGGGCGCGTCAATATCGCTGAGTGAGTGCATGGTGTTGGACGCAATGAACATTGCATTAAACGTTGCTAATCATTTAATACAATTTATCTCCTCTGCAGGTCGCATTTTTTAAGTTTGATTATTATATAGAAACTCTGGATCACTAGCCCATCGCAATACCAACTGAGCTACCGAGACTTCACTCGAGGACAGCGAAAATTTCTACCATAGGGAGAACCGCCTTAGGGAGGCGCCAAACGACATTATTTTTTGAACTTTTTTATATATTTATTTAATCATTGAAGCCATCATTTCTAAAACATGTACATATGATACTAGTAAAAAATGTATCCGGACTTTAGACTACGACGAAACTACTCGAAACTACGAGTAAGTAAGTAGCATTTAACTTCCCTACACCTCTATCCCTAAATTTCATTAATGTCCTTCACCTATCTTATAGTTACCGCGTAAAATGGCTGTTGTATGGACGGTTCAATATTAAATATTTTTGCTGGCAACCCTAATAACTAATCTTTTTTGCAAAAGTTTCATGTAGCGCAACCCTGTAGAAGACACGCAAGTGAACAGAGTAAATAGCTCATAAACTGAAGCGGTCACATTACATGCGCGGCCGATCCGAGCCGCTTTGATTCGCCCCCAAGAACCAACACTGTTATTTTAATTATAAACGTTATTTACCTTAATTAGAGTTTTTGCGGTGGCAAATCTTGCACCGTCGAAATGAAACGTTGAATTTTAATATAGGTATTAATGAACTTATGTCTTTTTGTATTTGAAACGCACTTTGAGCGTGGTAATTAGGATGCAGCAGCACACGGGCTCGAGTGGTCGTGTTTACTAAACTGTGTGTCGATGGGCCCGAAGCTTTTAACGTTCGTTCGCTGCGATAAATTGAGAAGTATTTTACGCCAGGTCGATGGAGCTAGTTAGCGCTCAAAGAAAGAGGGACATGATGATTTTGCCTGCGTTTTGTAGATCGTCAGAGCAGGGTCATTGAAATATAGTGTAGGGAAGTTTTTCAAATACATTTACAACAATATTTATGTAGAATGTAATTAAACACATCGTCCGATATTAATAACCTAATATTTATTTATAAATGTTGTAATGTATTTTTGATGTTTGCATTTATTACTATTAAATTGTACGTGGATTAGTGTTTTTTTTTAATACTTAGTGTTAATTGTGTATTTTGAATTTTATGTTTATTGTAATTTTCGACATGTGTTATATTACAGACAGACATTAAAGATATTGAATGCAATTGAATTGAATTGTTAACATAAGTAATTTTATTTATACTTGTATGTCTTTCCCGTTCACAGAACAATGCCGTTCCGGACCTTTGGGAGGCGTGCGGCTTGCCGAAGACAACACGTTTTGGCACTTTAATGAAATGGAAGGAATACACATTAATAGGCACCTACCCATATATAATTTTGACACCTTAAGGGCCTATTTTAGAATTAAGCTAGTTATTAATTTCTTTTAGTAATACCACTATATATATCTTGTTTGTAAATAAACGATTTTATAAAATTTTGACATGTAGGTATGTATTATAATATAATATTGAAATAAACTATTTATTCAATTGAAAAACTACACAACGAAGGATTTACGAATGAAACGTTTTCCAGTGCGTCTGAAATCACTTAAATAGCAATAATTAACTTTATTTACATTCTGCCTCTAGGCCGTTGCAAACCCTTTATTAGGTTTGAGGGACACCAAACGAGAACCTACTACTATTGAGTATCAAGAATCGATGAATATATATTATACGTCACTTAATTAACACTATTTTGTAATTATTTGACTTGGCACCGACTATAAAAGGGACAGTATTATATAAAAGGGATAGTATTATATTAGTTATTTGTGTTTTAAAATTCGCGACTCGTTGCGGATTTCCTACTTTTCGCCCACGTTTTACCGTTCATATTTCATTAAAGTGTTAGCTCTGCGCACGCCTTCCAAATGTCCGGAACGCCATTATTTCATGATGGGTAAAGTAAAGATATAAAAGATTATCAAGTCATATTTTTAAGTCATTTCAAAATAAGACACTCGTTTCGTTGCACTGCACCCTGTGCGCCTCGCACTCTACGGCAGTGGTTCCACCGGGTGTGTAATTAAAACCATCCTTTACTGATTTATCGCGTCCACAATTTATTCCTTTATCTTTGTGCAGACCACTAATATATCTTTATTCAGTACTGAAATTAGCAAATTCAGCTCCTTAGTATTTCACTGTGTTAGCTAAAAGGTCGTATCAACCCTCCAGTGCAGTGGAGTCGTCGGCTTTCTTGAGCGGCTTTCGTGTTCCGTTTAAAGGGTTGCGAGATAATGTTTTTCACTTTTTACCCTGATTTATGAAGGGAACTGTTCAGTGGTGTTTGTTTTAATTCGAATTTACGATTTTGCCACACTTTATTCAGTTAGGAGTTAGAGTAATAAAGATTATTATGGTTTTAATAAAGGACGCGAGTTTTGTGATTAGGTTAACTTGTAGGTATTATAAACTAACATGCACACAATTTTAATTGTACCTTGGTAGGTAATAAACGATTAGGTGGAGTTATGGATGTTTTCTATGTATTTAAGTATTATTAGCCGTGGGCTGGATAAACACGACATATTTTAAGGGTGTATTCTTGACCGCAATGAGAGACTAAAATGTCATACAAAGTTTTCTGAAATCGGCCTTTTAGGGTTCCGTACCTCAAAAGGAAAAAACGGAACCCTTATAGGATCACTCGTGCGTCTGTCTGTCTGTCTGTCTGTCTGTCTGTCTGTCTGTCTGTCTGTCTGTCTGTCTGTCCGTCTGTCACAGCCGATTTTCTCCGGAACTACTGGACCAATCAAGTTGAAATTTGGTACACATATGTAAGTTTGTGACCCAAATACGGACATGTAACGTAAACAAATGAATTTTAAACATGGGGGCCACTTTTGGGGGGTAAATGAAAAAATTAAAAAAAATAATTTTTCAAACTATATCATGTTACATATCAAATGAAAGAGCTTATTGTAAGGATCTCAAATATATTTTTTTTATAATTTTCGAATAAACAGTTTAAAAGTTATTCAAGAAAATAGGCAAAAAATGACCATTCCCCCCCCCCCCCCCTTATCTCCGAAACTACTAAGTCTTAAATTTTTAAAAAAATACATAAAATAGGTCTATACCTATAGATGACAGGAAAACCTATTAGAAATGTACAGTCAAGCGTGAGTCGCACTTAATTACAGTTTTTGATCCGACCCCTACGGATTTTTTAAAGAGATTTCACTCACGTTTCACATAAAAAATACATTGTTAACAGTGCCGGATTACTTAGAGTAGTAGTTTTCTTAGAGTAATTGGTGATAATTTTCTGATAAGATAATCATTTTAAATATTTAACGGTCTTACCTACTTACGAGTAATTGTAAGGTCAAATTAAAAATAATGTTTAAAAAATATGTTAAATTGAGAGCTAGCTCAAAGTTTTTTGTACTCGTCGACTTTAATGGTTGAATTAATAAAGACTTTGTAACCAATAAGCAAAACAAGCACGTGCTTACGGCACCACGTTCAGGGGGGGGCACCTAAATGCCAGGTTGAAAAAGTTGAACAAATTTTAAAATTAGGGACAGACACATCGTTTTTACCACACGATTTTTTTAGCTGTCCAAAAGCTAATTTGCAAAAATAATGGCGCGTAATTCTTTGGGAAACAATCGGTAGCAGTAGAAGAGTCGTGATTACATGCATAGATTCGATTTCAACCCACTCTTTTGCGGTTTGGCGTTAGGTCTTATGCGAGGCCTTCTGCCTTACGGCAAAGTTGATCTTCTGCCTTAATTACACTTGGGCGTGGATCCAAATCCAAGCTTACCTCTTTCGCAGCTGGGCCGTAGGTGTGAGAAAGGCAGTAGCCTTTCTCACACTTCGCCAATTCAATTCCAAGCTCTCTGCTTTCTTGCATATTTTATGCATGAAAACAACCTCGCTGAGACCCTTAAATATCGAGCCCTATGCGAAGCTAGGCTGATAGAAAACTGTCCCATCCCTTCTCTGTATGAAATCCTGGATTCGCGCCTGGTTGGGACTATAACTAAAATTGCGTTTTTATATCGAAAAATTTTCGCGCTCGCTTCGCTCGCGTTTTCAATTACTTTATAAGGTATGATAAAGGTGACATTCGGGTGGCGACTGCAGCAACATTACTCTGTTGCAACGTTACTGCTGCAGTACTGTCAACTTCCGTGATAAAATGATGTGACTGATTTCCATACTAAAAGTAAAAATGTACAACTGTCTATTATATTGCGTTTTTATATCGAAAAATTTCCGCGCTCGCTTCGCTCGCGTTTCTATTACTTTCTAAGCTATGATAAAGGTGACATTCGGGTGGCGACTGCAACAGCATTAGGTACTCTGTTGCAACATTACTGCTGCGGCACTGTCAATTTTCGTGATAAAATGATGTGACTGATTTCCATTCTCAGCTGTAATGCGGCAATGAACTTCTCTCAATTTACCAAAAAATCAATGTAATCTTGATGACCCTAGGGAGATGGGGCACCTAGAAATGCTTAGGGCATCAAAATATCTTAATCCGGCACTGATTGTTAAAAATTGTGTAATATACGGAACCCTTGGAACGCGAGTCCGACTCGCACTTGGCCGGTTTTTAGAGATAATGACAATTCTTGTGAGAGTTTGTTTCTGTAATAACTTAGTGAAAAACGCCCTTTTGGCTGCGGATCTGCCACTTTGTGACTTAGTTTAGACATTCCTGCCTACTGACAGACAATAAAGTTTCAAAAGAAAAACTCGCAATACCTAAAAAAGAACTTTACTTATTCGTTGTAGTTTTATTTCAGACGTATTAAGAAATAACGTGAAGTGTGAGGAAAACGCAAAAAACAATTGTGGTTTGGAATAACGTACAATATAGCAAATTATTTCAACATTTCCAATTACAATCGCTATTAAACATGAATCATTCGGTACTCTAATAAATCTAAGCGGCAATTTATTAAATTTTTCATGAAGCTGGCCATGTCAGCCGCTCGATAAGATTAATAATTCACGAGTTTACGGTGTTTAGCGGCTCTGTTGCATGGCCCGTATCGGCCATCTGTGGCGAAATGCCACTGGCTGGGCGAGCAGCCCACAAACCTAGTATTTCACTGTACTGTGTATTTACAGTTAAGGAATTATCATTTCGTACCTTCGTACCTTCGTTCGGGACCTCGTACTGTGACAATAAGGTACGAAATGGTACTGAAGTTAAATTCCTTGGCCGTACAACCACCGATTATATCCCAAGTAACACACAAGCAGGATAATAGAGTAAAATTATCATCTTATTCAAATTAAGATTGCATAAATTTTGTGTATAAGCGGTGGAAATTACTAAATTCGGAATAAGAAAATATGTGGGCCTAGTGGGGCCTATATACCAATAAATGCTGAATAAATTTTGCATAGTATCGGTTTTGCATATTAAACCTGAATAATACTTATTTCTTACACAGTTAGTCAGGCATTATTCAGCTTAAAGCATTTGTGGTTACTAAAAACTGCATAATAGCAGCATTAGCAGCAATTAGCTGTATATATTCTGTGTTGTGAGATATTAAGCAGACAATATTAAGAAAAATGTGATAGTGGCTACTAAATGCTGAAAAGAAGCGTCGGTGAAGACTTTCAACTGTATAAAAGCGGTTGCAGTTTCTGTTGTAATGCTAGTTTTTGAATAAAGGTCGACGCTATTACTGGAAGCTGTAATGTTATCCACATCTTATTTGTTATTCAGTAGCTGCATATATGGGTTAATTATGGCTATATCTGAATAATAAATACTAAAACAACACTTATACTTAAGTTATAGCGATTTTAGTACACATATACTATCTTTTCTTGCTAAAAGCTGCAAAATGAACGCAATGAGAAGCGCTATTCAAACTACTTGCTTAGTATCAACAAGTGCGCGGTGGAGAGGGTTCCGTAGCTTTATACACGGTCAACAGTGCTACTTGAGCCTGATTGCTTTGAGCTTGAGCGTGTTTTCATTTTATTTTGAACGCATCTCGCGTATTTATTCTTTAATCCAATCATTAAAAAAATCGAGGTTTAGTTTTCTTAACAATTATCTTCGATTGGTTATTTTACACAAGATGCATTGTCGTTTTAATGACGTAAAACAATTGCTAGCTACCATCGTAAACACTGTTAACTGACCATTTGCATACCTTACTGCAACGAGATAAAGTTTACCAATGGCCATTTAAGGTTGTTGCTAGTTGGCAAACAAGGTGTCAAATGCTAGTTATTGATATTGTTGCATCAAAAACTTGTAGACTGGACTAGGTATGAGAAATATAAAATAATCACCCCCATTAAAATATAGCGAAATCGATTCTCCTGTCGATTTTGAACATACTGTTTTTAGGTTTCAAGTGGGTCTACTCATACCCATCCCACACTATACTCGTACTCATACCTAAACAATACTGCCCATACCAAACTATACTTGTACTCATACCCGTGATACCCGCTACTAATATACCCGCACCTTCGCACCTATACCATATTCATATTCATACCATACTCGTAACCATACCATACTCATACTATACACATCTTCGTACTCACGTCGTACATCTTTGCGTATACCTTTACCTACTACATATTTGTCGGAACTGATAACGGAAAAAATAACTGTGTAATCTGCCGTGCCCCCAGATTTATCATATAACTTAAATATTATATCGCGTTTATAATATTAGTAGGAAGTAGGATTGAATATTACCCGTGTTACATACCCATAATGTTTCTCATCAAACTAGTGAGGATCTATGTGGTTTTTACTATTTATGTATAGAACCCTAATAGGCTTTAAGATTGAGAAAACAATGACTATCATACTGATGTTATTCAAAACTTGTTGTTCTAAAACCATTATTATCTAACATGTAGCTTAGTAACGCGAATAATGTGAATGCTTATTCAGAAATTTAGCACAATAATAGCTGTGGCAGCAGCTTATATTCAGCACAGTCGGACGCCATTACGGTTGCTCATATTCTAACCTCTACAATTATATAGGAATTGAAAATGATCTGAAAAACCCATTTTTATTCATTTATAAAACTAGTTTTATCATACCATAACTTGTTATGCTACATTTTCTATCACTAAAACATCTAAACACCGCAAAAACATTACAAATTTAAAAGTGGAGTAGTAAATTTTTTATATTTACTTTTTAAACAGTGCATTATTTACGCGGCGCTTTAAATTTTTTAAATAAAATGTATATATATATATTAACAGTAAAGTCGCATGCGCAATGAAATTGAAGTTATATAAACATCAAATAAATATATGGGTGATGTCCTCCTTATTTTGTAAGTATTCACTTCAGAAACTACACTTTGACACGAGTTCACAAATTAAAATGGAAGACAAATCATTGATTTAACACAAAAATCTGAATATATTTTCTGTAAAAATGCACTTTGGAACCAAAAGCTTCATAACGTGTGAATAACTGATGCATTGTGTACAAAGCTGGATAACTTTGGTTTAAAATCGGTATAGAAGCTTTTGACAGCCTCTATACAAGTGTTATTCAGCGATTCAATGTGTGGGCACACACTTATACAGCTATTACATTACTGTTATACAGTATTAAGCGGCGTGGGCACTGCCCACTTTGCGTCCAAACCTTCTGTATAACGTCTGTATTAGCGCTTATACAGACGATATACAGCTAGCTTATTCAGCATACAATACGGCATGCTCTATTATTCAAACAATATTCAGCTACTTTTGTGTTACTTGGGATAATAGTTCTTAAGAACAGATACTTACTTAGGTATCTCTCAAAGAAAACGCAAATACCTACCGTTTTGATACACAAAAATACAATGGAGTAACGCTCCCCGCACCGCGCGCGTGTCGCAATAATACAAACGCATATGGCATCATATCGACGTCTTCTGTACAGTACGTACAGGTACCCATATTAAGGAGTACCTGTACAGTACGTACAACAAATACTTGAGATTTCCAGCGTTGCCAGTGCTGAACCATACTTTGGTCGATTACATACCCAGTATTAGTCACTGCTATCCATACTCATATTTTCTCAAGAGTCGGCACACCCTATCCGTGTAATTCAACGAGTAAAGCTCGCCCCGGTGCAGTTATGACACCTAATATGCATTTAGCACGCGATTCCGTGCCGCAGTAACGGCGACAATTGAGCTTACTTACGATTGATGCATTACGATTGATGGGATCAAAGGAAAATTAATTGGCGAAAAAAAATTTATACAGATAGGTCGCTTCAGGAATTCTACAACAGAAGTTTGCAGTTACCTTTCTTCAAATAAAATTAATCTTTAAAAAAAGTAAAACCGACTTCAAAAAGGATAAAATAAAATATTATACCGTTTCTCTAGCAATTGAAAAGTTTGAAGTCGGTCACAATACTGTTATTATACTGGTTCTTTCTTTCTTATCTACACCGGGGTTGACGTTTTTAAAATTTGGCTTGGCACCGACTTTCGACGAGATCGCATCACAATCAAATACTAAATTCCACGTTCGTTCTAAAATAAGTTTTTACTGCATACCTAACATGTTTCCTTACGCTTGTAGTGGGCTGTACGAATTTAGAATGTGAGTCTGAATTGAACGCGACAGGTCGCCCAACAGCGAACTCATTACGTACATATTTGCTGAAAACAGGTCCATTAATCAATATATGCATTTTTAATTTTCTCCTCATTATTTGCCCGTGAATTTCACTCCCACTGTTGTTCGAACATTTTAAACTCGGCTCAAAACGCACATTTCCAAGTAATTTACAATTTATCATGTTCGCCTGGAAATGAGCAAATATTTTTCGTTTGTTAAACCACTTGCATGCTAAAATTTAATTTAAACACGCGGTTTCCAATTGTTAATTCTTCATAAAATTGGTTGGAATAATGGCCGCTGATATTATGAGTGTCCGTTAATTAATATTTATAAATTATTGATATAATTATTAGTAGGGTTCACTCACATGGCGGTAAAACTTAAATATCGGCGGGCGGTATAACTTATATACGGACTGACTAGAACTAGGTAGTATTTTAAAATTGAATATATCATTCAATGAATTCCTACAAAGGGAACTGGGAGGGTATAATTTTTGCCCACTTTCGTGCGTACAAATTAAAGACCGTCAAACATTTAATAAAACGCGCACTATCCAGTTTTCCACTTGTAAACACTAGAGTGTCGTTCAGTGTTCCCAGTCCGACGGTCAGAGCACATTCGTTAAAGCTTCCACACACGATATTGTTACAAAGGGAATTTGACTCTACAAAAATGTACTCGACTAGGTACATACATAGAAAATGTCTGTATATTTTTTCCCAAAAAATACCGTTAGAATTAATTGGCACTGAGCGGCGTGTTTCGGTCCAGCTAAAATTATAGGACGAATAAAATTTGGAGTAGAATAGTATGTCTACAATCTACATAGTACTTACATAGGTACCTAGTATTTGTGACGTTTCACGGGTAAAGACCCGAAAGAAGTACCTACACGACATGATGGTGGTCGGCGTTTACGTTGCGTAGCATCGCATATATGTATTGGAGTGTCAATAATATACGTTTATCCGTGGAACGTCACATTTATGTTTTAACTTAGATGTTGTGTTGCATTGCACTCCGTTTGAAAATAAAATGAATGTACATATACTGTTTTTTCTAGTCCTATCGTAGGTATATATGTATAGTTCTAACTAAACAAATAAGTTGCACTGTACAGTACGTAGGTATGTAAACGTTGTTTAAATAAGTCCGTAAGAAAGGAGAGTGGTTGAAAGTTTTTGCTATTTTATAACAAAGTAGAAATAATATTACCCACACTGGTGGATTTTATACATACTTAAGTACCTCGAACTTTGTCAATGAAATAATCCCCTTGTTTAAAAAAAGCCATTTAATTACGAGTACCTAGGTAATAATGTAAATTATAAGGTAAATTAATAATTACTAGGTACTCGTAATAAAGGTAAATGTGATTTTAAATCACAAGTGATTTTAAGTGACAAAATTACTTTTGTCACTTGTCGACAAAAGTAGCCACATACATCATCATCATCATCGTATACTAAGGTACTACCGCAAAAAATTAGCTAACTGTATAACTTACAGGTATCAGTTAAGGGGCCCACTGATTAACAGTCCGCCGGACGGTATCGGCCTATGAGTTAGAACAAAATTTTGACAGTTCCGAACAACTGACAGGCCGATACCGTCCGGCGGACTGTTAATCAGTGGGCCCCTTTAGGTACAAATCACCAGAAATATTCATCTAAACCAGAGATAGGAATCGTCGGTCCGCCGCATTTTTAAATGTCTGTGTAAATATTAAACGATCGCCCATGTAACGTTTTTTACAGTGCATATTTTGACGTGGGTCTAATTGATAAAGGCTCCGCGACCGCTGCCCATGTTGTATTTATGCGAATTTAAAAGCTTCTGACTCGCGGAGTTTAAATCGAAATTAATCCGGCATTTTTACGATCGCCGCTGTGAGATTGACGGGCGTTATTTAATAATCAACCAAAATGACGGGCATCATAAGTCCCTACGGGGAAATTTACATCCCATAACACCGGAAACCTACTTTGAGTATTATAAATTTTAAAGGATACGAAAGAGGTCTGTGAAACCAACGCTCATCAAGGAGGTAAGGTAAACGTACTGGTGCTCGACGCGGTCCCAGTACATGTCATCTTGAAACTTAAGTCATTGTCAATAGAGGTGACAGCAAGGTGTCATCTATTGGGCATTAGCATGTCGAGCACTAGTACGTTTACCTTACATGTGTTATTACCAATACCAAATCACAAATGTCATATAGAGCTGGAGCTGGAGGCCAGTTTTAACATTTTGCAGGCAGGCGAACTATACACTATACCAAATCCAGACCGAAGGCAACACCTACCGGCAGCGCGTTGGTACAAGCATTGTATCTATCCAATACAGTACGGATGTGATTGTCGTTCTTGTCTACGTGACAAAACGATGTCCTTTACTTTGTATCCCGCGATGTTAAGTGACAGTATTTTATCACGTGGATAAAACCATCCATAATACGCCGTCACTGTCATATAAGTTAGGTAAAGCACGACTATACAATGGTTAACTTTCAGTTGAATAATTAATGGAACTAAAGGAAATCCATATTAATAACGACAGAAATATTGCTTTGCTAATCCGCGAAATAATATCGTGCTAGTCCATTAGTGCTAACCAGGCCGCGTAGCCAAGATGCCAATCGCTTACGCTCCGTAGCGATCGAAACGCAACTGTCACTGTCGCGCTAATATGGAAGAGTGATAGAGAAACATAATGCTTTTCGTTGTCGAAACGATAGCGATTGTAACCTTGGCTAGGCCGGCAGTTATACCTACTTACTTGCGTATTATATACAAGCCACCACGAAATATACAAAACTTGACACGTTTATAAAGTTTCGACGAGGCATGATCAGGAGATGCCGGAGATGTAGATGATCCGTCTGGCAAACGGCTACATGCCTTTTATTTATTTATTTATTTATAAACAAACGTATTTGAGTTGAACAATAATTATTTACACTAGTGCGGGAAAGTAGCACCATATGTAAGCCTGTAATAGTTATTTACAGTACATATGGCCCTATTTTCCCGCACTAATGCGTAAAATAGCACTTTTCGTGTGTATGTCAAAAGTTTAAAGGGCAATATGTACTGTAACGTTGTACGATACACGTGCGAATAGTTAATTCGCAACTCGTGTCGATTTAAAACTCTCCTTGGGTCGTGTTTTAATTTATCGCCACTCGTTTCGAATTTCCTCTTTTCCGCACTTGTATCGTAAATAACTATTTCTAGACACACTCACCCAACCCAGTTCCTCTAAACCTATCTTATCTTAATATAATTTCAGCCACCACAAAAGCACAAAGAGATTCACAATCAAAAGCACTGCTTAGCATTATTGTCTCATCCCCATAATTGGATTAGTCGAAACTTTCCTTCAAACTTACGTAAAATTATACGTCAGACAGCAGTTGAGAATTAGCTCGCTCGTATGAATTTATGTATTCTATGCAAATAGGAGAAACTTAAATCTTATCACGAGTTAGCTGCGCACGAATAATAATCCCTCGCGGGGGAGGGTTAACTGCGGCCTATTGGCGCGGAAGGGTTGAAAGAATATAATTCCAAACTAGTTTTCGTAGAACATAGATTTTAGATGTCTCCGCGGAGATAAAAAAAAAAATATAAACTATAACTGTAATTTTTAATAAGGCTGTAGCCATATGAACATTTTTCTATTAATGGCTAACACGTAATTTAGCTACGGCATTTTTAATATAGAATTGACAGTGTCATTACTTCGACACAAGGACATCATCTTGAATTCAAAAACCTGAGAAAAATAAGACAAATACCTAAAAATCTGCCTATATTTTAAATAGGTATTTAGAGTTTTTTCTTTGAAATTAGTCATTTCAGTCATAACCAAAGACATAATACTATAACGTACGTATAGAAAAAATGTATGTGCATATTAATGCCATTATTATAATCATCATATTCAGCCTGTCTACAGCATATTGTTAAACATCTTTTTTGTAATAACTGACTATGTACCATTATCCCCAGACTTCATTTAGCTCGTATCTAATCACACCCATTGCTAAACACCTTAATAATCACGTCAACTCGCTTCAACGTAGGCACAATACCAACTAGACCGACACTACTTTAGTTCAATATACCAACATAGTAATTCAGTCACACTACGGTGGATTACTGGAAGATGAACCTTATTTTGAGGAGCAGATAGTCCATGCGAGTTTTTCCGGTCGATAATAACAGTTTAGCGTGAATATAAACTTGGGCTAACTTGGAGCTGTCAAATTTGTTTAGCGGTAAGGGAGGGTTGCTTAAGTTGCGAGATCAGAACGCCGCTAGCGTATAAGTGCTCGCCTACAGCTAAATTGTTTCATTCCAGTTGTAAAATTAATGCCCCGATTTATGTTACGTGGTTAAATTTATAGCTGCTCTAGCTAGTTATTGACGACCAGCGTGGAAACCTTTAGAATAGTTGAGTAGCTTAGCGATAGAAACGGCGAGGTGCAACGATCGTATTACACAATAGCTGGCACATGAGGTGTTTCCTTGGTCAAAGTTCAAAGTGAAGCCGCAAAGGTGTAACTAGGGGATAATTAAGAAAAAAGGCGAGTCATTTGATACGTTCACTTTTTATTTTGATTTCTTAAATAACTTATTTTCTTTTTATTTTAATACTGTTTTCGGTTACCGCGACAGTTACTCATGAAACAAAACGTTTTAAATAGATTATAATTTATATCGCACTTAATGAATTTAAAATATATCCCGACGTTTCGAACCCTTTAAAGCGGTCGTGGTAAAAGGAAAACTGTTTTGTATGCGCTAAAAAGGCTTAGTAACTTTAATACAATATAACTCGTCAGTCAACGGTTACCTATGCCTGTACCTTTTTGTGAACCCTTTTTTATCGCTATAAAGTTAAGAAAAATGTTCTTCACACCTGCGTCTGTATGGACCTTTCATTCGTAGATACATGTATTTTGAGAAAAGAATATATCTTTACGAAAAATAAAAGAAAATACAATTTATTTTTTCAAGTAGCTAAGTATGCTACAACGGAACTAAGATATTTTGGGTTTAAGTGATTCTATCTGTGCATAGTATAAAAAAATATATTTAATTAACTATGAAGTAGGTAATACTTTCGACCGCGCCACACTTATACATATTAAAATAAAGTTGGTATCAAATTTTTCGTTTCTGAGAATATAATTTATAATTATGTAGGTAGTGTTGTGTTAAGTAGTAGCAGAGCATTCAAGCATTCATTTGGTATTCGTTTGGTTTGTAATGTGTATTATTCTTTAACCTGACAACCCAGTATATCTTGTAGTTAAAGTACCACGCAAAGCACCCTCGTGACACCCTTACATGCCTTTACAATTGCAAGCGTACATAGTCATTACAATCGGGTAGGTTGTCAGTTTGTTTTCCGAGCCTAAAAGACGGTTCCCGAATGTGTATAGTACAAAACTTCTTAAAAAAGTGCTGTAAAACATTACCGGGAATCGATAAGGGCCGTTACATACTGCGTCATATTTCACAAAGTGCCCTAAGTTCGGCAGTTAACTCGCACGGTTATGGCAGTGTTAACACGTGCTCTCCTCTATATTGTTTATACCCCTGCAACATGGGAAAGTGAGAAAAAATGGATGTACTGTAAGGGTTTTTATAGGTACCCTTCACAAAACCACTCTACAAATACGTTTTAAAATTACGTAAGATATCCAACAGACGGTGAGGTATATATTTATTTTTGTTTTTATTTAGTTAAACCTAGTTATGACCCATAATTTGTTATTAAACAATACGACTGTAGGTACCTTATATTTTCTTAATAAGTTCCGAGCTAATGAAAGACAATTAACTAGGTAGTTTATTGAATTATTAAGTGATTTGTACCTAGAGTTAATTATTTGAATAGTTAACGATAGTTTGAATTTCGTTACAGAATATTTTATCAATATAAGAACAATACCTGTTTGTCCGTTTCATGAAAAGACATAAAAGGCATTTTATTACGTGATGTAAAATGTTCAAGAGGACCGGTGAAACGTCGCCCGGGGCGACTGGTTGAGATCACTTTGTAGCATTAAGAGAACCTCCACTGGAGCCGCGGACACACACACACAGGCCTTAGTATGTAGGTAACTGTGCGGAGTAAAATATTAAAAAAATATATTAAGGTAATATTGCAAAATGAATAATAATAAGGCAAGATTGCAATATCGGTTTCAACAGTTCTCGACCGACTAGAAAAAAGGAAATTTAGTTTTAAATTAGTAACATGTTGTTGTGGCAATTGCATTCATATTTTTTTTTTGATAGATGTACTTACAAACTCATATTATGCAATAATAATAGGACCGAGATTGATCTATTTTTTAAAATTAAATTTCTATAAAATATTAGCTTGATTTTTGCAATAAGCGATTTAACGACCGAAATGGCCATGCATGGGGAGAAAAATATTTCTAGTACAGTCAGCAGCAAAAGTTGCTAAGCGGGCCAGATGTTCAAAATGATCTTGACGCGACTTTATTGTTAAGAGAATAAGAGCGTGTCAAGTTAATTTTGAACCCCTCGCCCGTTTAGCAACTTCTGCTGCTGACTGCACCTAAATATAAGCTATTATTTTAATATTTACTTATTACTGTACTACGATTTTTATCATTCGAAAAAACTCCACAGAAGTATCCCTAAGCATAATTATAGTACTTACATTTCACGACTCTTCTCTTTCCGAATAGACTCTATGTTTTCGTGTTCGTGGTATCATAAAAGATTTTTTAAGATTATTATTGTATGTATGTTAGTTGTAAGGTATGTATCTATATGCCTTAATTGCCTGAGAATAAATTATATTTGATTTGATTTGATATCAATAATAATAAATACTATGTTACTTTATCACATGGACCCGGTTACACCCCTAGTCAGAAAGCGACGTCGCCTTGAATAAGTGCGGCGAAGCGCGAGGGACTTGACAGTATCATATCGGACCGTTTGCGAGTGGACACCAAATTAAACTTTATTGGACGTTTTTCATTTGTGAGCCCTTTACAAAGAAATGCTGTGGAATGTCTCGTGAGAATAGAAAAATGTGTAGTTACATCTTTAAAACGTAACGATTATAATGGTGTGTAGGTATATCTACACGGTGGCCAGGGAGATTTTGGGATTATACTGAGCAACTTTTACTATGGGACCAACCCCGAAATCGCGAAAAAGAAATTTGGCTGTACCTACACTTGTTTTGAAACTCGTGCGTGCATATTCATGTTATTCATGATATTAATCCGTCGGGTGACAAGCAAAAGTCACTAAGTACTATCAAAAAATTAAAGTAACAATGCACTTTATTACACTTGTAACACGGTTTATTGTCCAATAATTTCAATGGTGTTAGTTAGTGACTTTTGCTTGTCACCCGACGAAACGATCTGTTTAGTGTACGAAATAAAATGAATTAAATATTAAATCCATCCGTCTTAAAATCGAAGTCACTTCAAATTTGCAAGAAGTATAAGTACCTACGTAACCGGTACTTAATATTAATAGGCCGTACCGTCACTTAAAAATAGCTCACTTATAAAAATAAATGCGTCTAGAATAACTTCAGATTAACTTACTCGTCGAAAGCGAGCTGCAAAAGTACATACCCACTTTCAGAATAAATTCCACTCGTAAAGTAGGTTTGCACTTTTGCAGCTCGCTGTACATCAACTTGGTTTTGACCACAAAAATATTAGTAGGTACGACGATGTAAATTTGATGTTTTTCTAGACTCAAAATGTGTGTCTTCTTCTTCCTCGCGTTATCCCGGCATTTTGCCACGGCTCATGAGAGCCTGGGGTCCGCTTGACAACTAATCCCATGATTTGACGTACGCACTAGTTTTTACGAAAGCGACTGCCATATGACCTTCCAACCCAGAGGGGAAACTAGGCCTTATTGGGATTAGTCCGGTTTCCTCACGATGTTTTCCTTCACCGAAAAGCAACTGACAAATATCAAATAATATTTCGTACATAAGTTCCAAAAAACTCATTGGTACGAGCCGGGGTTTGAACCCGCGACATCCGGATTGAAAGTCGCACGCTCTTACCGCTAGGCCACCAGCGCTCTAGACTATAACCTAGACTCAAAATTTGTGTGTACTGTGTAAAATGGAAACAAAACCTCAACGCAAAAATGTCATCTCGTCTTAAAAATTTCAAACATCTCGCAACAAAGAAATGTCCACGGAATAAAATTACTAAAATGTAGCGATTTCCTTTAGCGGACATATGAGGACGATTTCCGAAATGTGTTTACAATGAGGCCCGCGCGGCGGACGAGACATATTTCATCATTGCCAAATACCACGCGGTACTCTTGTGTACACAAGTGTTTTATGGCGTTTTTCATAAAAGTTTGTCAAATATAACAAACCGTTGATAATCGTTTGTCCCTATCGGTCATTTTAAGATTTCTGTTTTTTATAAAGAGAAAATTTAACAGAGGTTTGTAAGATGCTGCTAAGTTTTATGAATAAGGGAGTAAGGGAGATTTTTTTATCGACTTGAAATCTCTATAGAAATTAACAACCTAAAGGCCTCCTAGCATTGGTGATAGTGGCTCTGCCTAAAGAAGTTTTAAAGAATTTTTAGATTATAAAGAATAGTGTATTTTTTATTTATTTATTGATATTTAGGACAACAACAGCCGTAAATAAAAGTTTTACATATTAATGCTTACATAACAGATGGCCAATAAGTAACAGTTATCCATTGATTACATTTTACTTAAAATCCGAAGTGTAATATCCGAATTGGTGTAAATAATAGATGTAAGATAGAAATAAGTTTGAAAATTGTGACCTGTAATACCTTATTACCAATAAATGATGTCTAAGTCTATGAACCAGGAGGTCCTGGGTTCGAATCTTGGTAACACAGACATGTTGTAATTTCTTGTTATGAAAAGTTATGGATATCCCAAGTAACACACAAGCAGGATAATAGAGTAAAATTATCATCTTATTCAAATTAAGACTGCATAAATTTTGTGTATAAGCGGTGGAAATTACTAAATTCGGAATAAGAAAATATGTGGGCCTAGTGGGGCCTATATACCAATAAATTCTGAATAAATTTTGCATAGTATCGGTTTTGCATATTAAAGCTGAATAATACTTATTTCTTACACAGTTAGTCAGACATTATTCAGCTTAAAGCATTTGTGGTTACTAAAAGCTGCATAATAGCAGCATTAGCAGCAATTAGCTGTATATATTTTGTGTCGTGAGATATTAAGCAGACAATATTAAGAAAAATGTGATAGTGGCTACTAAATGCTGAAAAGAAGCGTCGGTGAAGACTTTCAACTGTATAAAAGCGGTTGCAGTTTCTGTTTTAATGCTAGTTTTTGAATAAAGGTGGACGCTATTACTGGAAGCTGTAATGAAATCCACATATTTGTTATTCAGTAGCTGCATATATGGGTTAGTTATGGCTTTTATAGACATAAGGTCTGAATAATAAATACTAAAACAACACTTATACTTAAGTTATAGCGATTTTAGTACACATATACTATCTTTTCTTGCTAAAAGCTGCAAAATGAACGCAATGAGAAGCGCTATTCAAACTACTGCTTAGTATCAACAAATACGCGGTGGAGAGGGTTCCGTAGCTTTATAAGTTTATACACGGTCAACAGTGCTACTTGAGCCTGTTTGCTTTGAGCTTGAGCGTGTTTTTATTTTATTTTGAACGCATCTTGCGTATTTATTCTTTAATCCAACCATTATTTAAAAAAACGAGGTTTAGTTTTCTTAACAATTCTCTTCGATTGGTTATTTTACACAAGATGCATTGTCGTTTTAATGACGTAAAACAATTGCTAGCTACCATCGTAAACACTGTTAACTGACCATTTGTATACCTTACTGCAACGAGATAAAGTTTACCAATGGCCATTTAAGGTTGTTGATAGTTGGCAAACAAGGTGGCAAATGCTAGTTATTGATATTGTTGCATTAAAAACTTGTAGACTGGACTGGGTATGAGAAAAATTAAATAATCACCCCCATTAAAATATAGCAAAATCGATTCTCCACAATCGATCAATCGATTTTGAACAGACTGTTTTTAGGTTTCAAGTGGGTCTACTCATACCCATCTCACACTATACTCGTACTCATACCTAAACAATACTGCCCATACCGAACTATACTTGTACTCATACCCGTGATACCCGCTACTAATATACCCGCACCTTCGCACCTATACCATATTCATATTCATACCATACTCGTAACCACACCATACTCATACTATACACATCTTCGTACTCACTTCGTAGATCTTTGCGTATACCTTTACCTACTACATATTTGTCGGAACTGATAACGGAAAAAATAACTGTGTAGTTTGCCGTGCCCCCAGATTTATCATATAACTTAAATATTATATCGCGTTTATAATATTAGTAAGAAGTAGGATTGAATATTGCCCGTGTTACATACCTATAATGTTTCTCATCAAACTAGTGAGGATCTATGTGGTTTTTACTATTTGTGTACAGAACCCTAATAGGCTTTAAGATTGAGAAAACAATTACTATTATACTTGTTGTTCTAAAACCATTATTATCTAACATGTAGCTTAGTAACGCGAATAATGTGAATGCCTATTCAGAAATTTAGCACATAATAGCTGTGGCAGCAGCTTATATTCAGCACAGTCGGACGCCATTACGGTTGCTCATATTCTAACCTCTAAAATTAAATAGGAATTTAAAATGAACTGAAAAACCCATTTATATTCATTTATAAAACTAGTTTTATCGTAGCATAACTTGTTAAAGTACATTTTCTATCACTAAAACATCTAAACACCGCAAAAAAATTACAAATTTAAAAGTGGAGTACTACATTTTCTATATTTACTTTCTAAACAGTGCATTATTTACGCGGCGCTTTAAAATTTTAAATAAAATGTATATATATATTTACAGTAAAGTCGCATGCGCAATGAAATTGATGTTATGTAAACATCAAATCAATATATGGGTAATGTCCTCCTTATTTTGTATTCACTTCAGACACTACACTTTGACACGAGTTCAGAAATTAAAATGGAAGACAAATCATACACAAATAGCTGAATATATTTTCTGTAACAATGCACTTTTGAACCAAAAGCTGCATAACGTGTGACTAACTGAGTCATTCTATACAAAGCTGGATAACTTTGGTTTAAAAGCGGTATAGAAGCTTTTGACAGCCTCTATACAAGTGTTATTCAGCGATTCAATGTGTGGGCATACACTTATATAGCTATTACATTACTGTTAGTCAGTAATAAGCGGCGTGGGCTAGCCCACTTTGCGCCCAAACCTTCTGTATAACGTCTGTATAAGCGCTTATATCTACTACGCTATCACTATGCTAACAATCAATCTGATTCAGATAAAAGAACACCTTGTAATACCATGGTTGCAATAAAAGTTTATGATTATGATTAATTTGTTGTTGACAGCTCACATACCATCCCAAGTAACACAAAAGTAGCTGAATATTGTTTGAATAATAGAGCATTCCGTACTGTATGCTGAATAAGGTAGCTGTATAACGTCTGTATAAGCGCTGTCAACAACAAATTAATCATAATCATAAACTTTTATTGCAACCATGGTATTACAAGGTGTTCTTTTATCTGAATCAGATTGATTGTTAGCATAGTGATAGCGTAGTAGATACATAGGTACGCTAATACCTAATTGAACGACAAGATTCAATTATTCAGTACTAAAGTTTTAAAATATTTGTTCAAATATTATTTAAAAATGACGAAGCCTTTCGCGGATATGAATCTTACTTATGTTGTTGATATATTATACTTGTGCACTTTTGTGCGCAACTATCCACCGCTCAGCCTAAGCTCGCGTCCCCTTGCTTCCGGTCACTATATAATAAAGTTATTCTCGTTCTTTCGATAAACTCCGCTCCGTCCGGCTCCGGCCCGGCTCCGGCACGGCTATAAATTACCGGCCACTCGGAAGCTTCGCCAAATATTGGCTTAACTTTGGACCCAATCTCGTTCCGTTTCGATACAAATAACTCTTGTTTACAGACGCTAAACACATTACAATGGATCGTTCGCTGTCGAAGACAAAATTTTACGATTTAGTTATATTATTAGTAGTAATCAGAATCACGCACTTGAAAAAGTCGGCTAATTTCAAATATTTAATTATATAATAATTATAATTCCAATTATACAATTCAAATATAATTCCAGTAAATTGAGTTCATTTACGGAATCACCCAATATTTTTAACTTTTCGGTATTACCCGATTACACCTTACACAACACAAGTTGTCATAAAATTTACAGTAATCGGGGTACAAAGATTTTTTTAAATTTCTTTGATATGTATTTTTTTCTAATTATTCACATGGCATAGCTCGTGCCACGTATGATGGTGTTATTCATTTCAAACACATTCAGTACCAGCGCGAGCTACGCGCTATGAGCGTAGCCGATAACACAGGAAAAACCGTATGTAGCGAAAAGCGCCTACGAACAGAGAACCGGCAGTGAATGTGTTAATATGTTTCGATCTGATAAGCCCATCATTGATAAGGCCCGATTCGAACTTTAAGATACGTCAGTTAATAGATTTAGAAACGATATGGATTAGATATCTCAGTGTCAAATGTGACGTTTCTACAAACAAAAACGTCACTTTTGACACTGAAACATCAAATCCATATCGTTTCTAGATCTCTTGTATATAATAAAATTGACGTATCTTAACCCTTTACCAGGCTAAGGCTAAGCTAAGGCTATGTATATTTCCCACATACGACACTTCAAATATGTGTTCTATTTTCGATGAGTAGGACTGACATTTGATTGTCAATTTTGAAATGTCAGCCTGGTAAAGGGTTAAAAGTTCGAATCGGGCAGATAGTATTTTGTTTTTGTTAAGTAGAAGACAAAAATTAACAGAAGTTTGCTAAGTTTTATGAAATATCTTTCTAAGATAAGTAACTAGTATCGGGGTTAGAGGTAGAAATTAAATATTAATAATATTACTTAGGTGAATAATGATTTTGTATTAAGAATTACTTTAATTTCACATCGTAAAAGTACAAATATAGATTTTCATCATCATATTGCGTCATATTATTCGAATCAACAACAAAGTCATAAAGTAAAGTATAAGCAAAATTCCACAACAGCAATATTAATCCAATTCTCCGCAGCGTATTGAGGGATGAAAGTGACCGGTTTCTTTGTGGTTGTCTCAGCTAAATTGGTCGGGCGCTGCGGGCGCGTAGCGGACGCCGTAGACATCGCTACGCTACACTGCTACGAGGAGCTACGAAACAATTTCGTTTTATGTCCCATATTTTACAACTTTTTAATATATTTTGGTAAAAATAATTACAGTCATTGAAAAGTGATGGGAATTATACAAAGTAACAATATTACAGGATTTAAAAGGCCAGGACTATTGAAATAATAATACCAGTAAGCCCATTCATAATCTAAAAAAAAAGAAGAATATTTTTAATTATAGAAAAGTTAGTATTGCAGTATTTACAAATTAAATTATATAAACAACTTTTACTATGGGGCCAACCCCGAAATCGCGAAACAAAATCAGCTGTTCCATAGAAAACATATGAGAAAACAGATTTTTTTTCGCTATTTCGGGGTTGCTTTGGTTCCATCTTATGTTATCTTATGGTTTTCGGGGGCTCTTGGGGACACTTCGACCCATAGGGATATCCTGTGCAACTACCCCCTAGGAAAGATCCGTTAACTACTCGTTGCGTTAGGCTTGCGTTGGTCCCATAGTAAAAGTTGTTCAATATAATCTACATACTACCCTCAGAATATGGTCAGACATAACAAAAACCTATATAACCAACAAAAAAGTGGCATGTCCAAACATTCGCAGCGGCGCGTATTTGCGGGAGATATCCCTGTATCTGATGGCGCGGCACTAATGCCGTATGAATGAAATTTACTGTCAATATCTGCGGCCCGCATGCGGCTTTGTGACGCAAACTGCCCTTTTATACCCGCCATTATTCCTTTTATTTTTTTCTTTGCATTTTTCAGTGTATTTATTTACGAGTGCCGCGGACCTCTTGGTTTATATTTTTGTGGCTATTTGGATTTTATGTAGCGGTTTCGATGAATGATTAGCTTTATTGATAATCGATCCAGTGAAATAAAGATGTAGCCTGCTGCTGCTTAAAGCTTTTAGCCGCCACACACATATGAAAGGTTAAAAAAGAAATAAAAAATATGATTTTAAGTGCATTTTTGTACATTTTTTTATTCTACCACCGACGGGATTTTATGGGATACATCACAATTGTGTTGCTTCAATACAAAGTCGTGCGATAAACAGATTTTTGGATTCTAATGTAAGGCATTTTTACTGGTTACACTACCGTGATATAAGAGTAATGCACAATATATGTTTAACTAAATTATATGTCGTATAAATGATAATTTGTAGTATAATGGATAGGAAACAATAAACATTATAATGAACAGAAGCATTATAATGTCCCACTAGTAAATAAAAATATACAAACTCACCGCGCGATTCTGATGAGTAATAGTCGGGATTCACCTTCATCGCCTCGTGATAATGTGCAAGTTATACCGGCGGGGCCCGGGGCCCGGGGCCGCGGGGCGGGCTTTTTTATTTATTTATTTAATCCAAACAAAATTACAGTCTAATTATTGCAATTATCTGCCAAACTGCAGAACAGTTTGTTGGCAGAAAAACTAAGTCTACTCTCCACCATATTCGTAATCATATACTAGTGTTATAAATAGTAATAAGGTATGGAGCAAAGGCAACCGCTCTAAAAATACAAGAAGGGAGTCTACAGCTAGACTAGTAGAGCCACTTATACCATCACTGGCGAAAGTGTGGTATACAACTCTATAAAACTTATAGCTCTAGACTCAATTCTTGTAATTTTAGAGTAGTTGCATTTTCCCCATAGTTGCAATTGCCCTGGCTGGCCTTACAGCAGTCTTTTTTTATGTATCTTAACTTACACACGAGTGGGGTCTGTAATTGAACACAGGTCATTGTATTACATAGGTTTCAGGTGTATGGTTCAGGCTTGTTCTCACTATTTAAGACACACAAATCTAGCTGCCTCAATATAATCGAAGTTATGCTCTCATTTTAAAACGACATAAATTAAATAAATGAAACCACAGAGCTGGCAGCTTCTCACAACGTATCAGCATTGCGATACAACGAGGAAATGCCGCCAGCATCCTTGGTACAATGCCTCAAGGGCCTACATAGTTATTAATTTAGTTTATTTAGTGGTATCACTGTAGGTATATATATATCTTTTATGTAAATAAATGTATTTTCAGTACCCAACCTAACTCCTGTGTGGTGGTCAAAAATCATCGTTCTCCAAAAAAGCAGAAAAGATGACTAAAAATTCGGTCAGGAACCTTATCATACACACACAAGAAATTAAAGACATTACGTAGATGAGAGTACACATGTATATTTGCTCAGAGTTTTGTTCCACGTATAAGAAGCAATTGAGTGTTAAATAATGAGAGTACGTGAGCAGCCCCGGCCCGCCTCGCTCGGCGGGATTATCGCGAGACGCTGTAGGTGAAGCCGGCCGATTAGTCACAAGAATCGCGGGATGAATTCGTCTACACGCACAGTACACCATGCCTGACAGTAGTTACATTAATAGCATACATCGTTAACCGTTTATTACGTAATGTAGGTATAATAACATATCTTTCGACCCTCTTTTTGCATTTTTTTCCTAACCAACATCAATAATACAATTTATTTATTTAATCGTATGGCGTATTTATATAAACACTTTCAAACAATAATAGCTACATATTGTAAATAAAATAATTATTAATCCAGATTCAGGGTCTCGAGCACGACATTGATATTGAATAATACAATTGAGCGCCAAGAAGGCTTGCATTGTTTAATTAAGGGCGGTTTCAGACTAGGGTATTATACGAGCGTACGCGTACGCGCGTATAGATCAAATGTAGGGAAAAGTAAGCGCGTAAAAACCAAATGTAGGAAAATGTAACACACGCGTTACAAAACAAATATTCATAGAATAGAATATAAATAGAATTACATAGCCGAGTTTGTTGCCGGTGCCGTATTGGGTCCCGGTCCTCCAATTGAGGGGGGATTTAAATCTTCTCGAGGGGGTGTCCTTCTGAATCCCTAACAACGTTTGTCCTAAAGTCACTTGCCCTAACTGGTTTGTCCTAATAGGCACATGCCCTAACGATCAATTGTCATAACGATTATTGTCCATAATGTAATGGTTAGCCTAAGACTCATTTGTCCTAAGCATTTGTACCATAACTATCAAGATCTCTAATGTATTTTACCATATTCTTCGAAATCCCTAACAATGTTTGCCATAAAATAAAATGCTCTAACTGTTTTGACCTAATGGCTATTGCCCTAATGATCAATTGTCATAACAGTTATTTTTCCTATTGATCAATTATCATAACAATTATTTTCCATAATTAATTGTTAGCCTAAAACTCATATGTCCTAAGTGTTTCTACCTTAACTATCAATATCCTTAATGTTTTTTTACCATATTCCTCGAAATTTCTAACAACGTTTGGCCTAACATATCACGCCCTAACTGGTTTGATCTAATGGGTATTGGTGTAATGGGTGGTTAGGTTAGAACTGCGATCCTTGAAAAAATGAACTGGTGCCACAAAAGTGGGTTAGGTTAGGTTAGAACTGTGACCCTCGCAAAAACGAACTGCTGCCACAAAAGTGGATTAGGTTAGGTTAGAACTGCGACCATTGTAAAAACGAACTGCTGTCAAAAATAGGTTAGGTTAGGTTAGAACTGCGATCCTCGCCAAAACGAACTGTTGCCACAAAAGTGGGTTAGGTTAGGTTAGAACTGTGATCCTCGCAAAAACGAACTGCTGCCACAAAAGTGGGTTAGGTTAGGTTAGAACTGTGACCCTCGCAAAAACGAACTGCTGCCACAAAAGTGAGTTAGGTTATGTTAGAACTGCGACCATTGTAAAAACGAACTCCCGTTAAAAATAGGTTAGGTTAGAACTACGATCCTTGCAAAAACGAACTGCTGCCACAAAAGTGGGTTAGGTTAGAACTGTGATCCTCGCAAAAACGAACTGCTGCAACAAAAGTGGGTTAGGTTAAAATTAGGTAGCATGATGGTTAGGACGTATGACCTTTAGGCTTAAAAATAATTAGGTCAGATAAGAATTATGCTCAATAACATTAGGATAAATACTCAATATGGAAAGTGCCATTAGGGAAAAACATATTAGGACAAAAAAAATCGGCCATTCCATAATAGGGAAATCAAAATTAGGGCATACGAGTGTTAGGTCAAGCAACGATAGGCTAAGTAAAATTAGGTAACATGATGATTAGGACATATAATTTTTAGGCCTAACAATAATTAGGCAAAAAAAGAATTATGCTACATAACATTAGGATAAATACTCAATATGGAAAGTGCCATTAGGGAAAAACATATTAGGACAAAAAAAAATCGGCCATTCGATAATAGGGAAACCAAAATTAGGGTATACGAGTGTTAGGACAACTGATCATTATGGCAAACAATATTAGGGAATGCAAATATAGGAGAAAAAACTTTAGGGATTCAGATATAGATCCTTCTCGAGGCAGAGGTGTACGGTTGGAGCCGGTATAGCTTTATTTGACGTTCATAAGCGCATTGTAATATACCTACTTGAATAAACTATTTTTTTTTTATCTTTTATCATAATAAGTAGTTGTAAACTTAAATTCCAATTATTGACTTCATAATTTAAACGCGCAGAGGTAAAATTCGTATATTATGCTGAATTGACTGTTTTATAATGTACAGACTACAGAGCAAAAATAAAACATTGTAAAGTGTCATTCTATGGAACTTGCTAACTATGTAAACAAACCGCCATATTAAAATTGTCACTGAATGATGATATGACACTTTAGTGTTCATGAATGTAATATTGACACATAAAAGTCCAGGAGTAGGAATACTTATTAATAACTTATGTTTACTAAATTGTATCCTAAATGCATTACATTTTAATAATCACGAGTCTGTAAACTGTGTTCTGTGTTAGTCCCGGATCCGGAGCTTATCTTTATACCGGAGAATCAAACTGACACCCACCGAATACTGATGGCCCGCCTTGACTTAGTATGCAGGTGAACCAACTGAATAATCAACATTGTTTAGGTACCTATGTATTTTATACCATTAGCACCGTTACCTATTGGGAGTTATTATAACGAATATTTTACCTGTATTAGTCATTAAATACAAAATTATATGTAGAATTTAAATAAAATACGAGTAATAATAATGAATATCTTTTACAGCCCGAATATTGCATTTTTTTTATTAAACATAGACAACATTAGAATAATACGGTTTAAAAAAAAAATGTAATTAATTCTACAAGAGGTGTATTTTCTAGACATGTTAAGACCAATCGAAGCTAAATTAATTACCTACTTATACATAATTATAAAAACTTATAACAGAAATAAGAACTATTTAGTTACATGATATGTGTTAATAATAAAACCTAGATATATTTTTAAATGACTTCCAAAACAGATTATATTTATGTAGACGGAAAAATTACCATTTATGAGAAAAAAAAACCATAGTTACAGATTTTCAGATATTGTAGTGTTATTTTAATTTATAAGCACAGGGGTTGCATTATTGGCTATGACTATTCAGTTGAGTATCTACATATAATATACTAAACTGTAATGGCTATAATCAACTTTTAAATAACATTGGTACCTACACGGCAACTACTCGTATAAGTCATTCATTAGAAAACAACTTTCTCTCAAGCTTCAAAAGCAGATTTTAACCCGAAATTCCTATCTACTTTAATCAGACAGACAGTAATCAAGTTACAGCTAGCAGTAATCAAACGTATCCTTCAATACCCGACGTCCACAAGCACGGTAATTACGGCGCACCTCAGACGGCCACAATTAATTCCACCCGCAGAGCCTGCGGTGTCCGCTGTCCTGCCCAGCCCTATGCCCGGACCTACCAACATCCCTCAAACTCTAACACTATAATACATCCATCCCTATCACTCCAGTTCAGTCAATTATAAGCGTGAACAGCACGGACGATCTAAAGATCGTACCGAGTGATGGCGATGAGTAGTAGCCCCAAGGATTCCAAGATTCCTGTCACTTTGATTGACCCAGCCGGATTAATGTAGCCGTATTGGCTTACTGGGTACCTAGTGGAATGCGTTTGATGTTATTTGTGCTTGCTATAGTCTCCATCAACAATTTATAGGATATTGGCAAACTGATCACGGGCAAGTCAGAAATTATCACATCTAGAATTATGAAATTATGTTTTAAAACAAGAATTGTGTTTAAGCATAAAGTAGTCTACAAAAGTTTCTCATTATTCGGTTGCATTTTTTGACAGAGAGCATTGTTATTATTTGAGAGGTACAATTTACTATTTTTATACCTATAATGTGTTATAAATAAGAGCTATCATAAAAGCAGAGCCGGCTGTGTCCGAGCGAGGGAATAAAGGGAATAGTTGGAGGCGCCGCGCCGGCCGGTGTGATAAATTCATTTTTGGGTAAGGTTTAATTTGTTTGCCGGCGCGCCGCCGGGATTTTGCCTTAAGTTATAAGATATTAGCTTATGCCCGCGACTTTGTCTACGTGGAATGATGATGATGATGTTTGACAAAAACTATGCTCTATGTTCTTTCCCGGGTCTCAAACTATTTCTATACCAAATTTCATCTTAATCGGTTTAGCTGCTTAAGCATAAAGATATAACAGGATACTTTACCATTTATAACATTAGTATATTATATTTTAAAATTGGTATTTCTCGGATGTAATATATTTTTAAATATATTTACGCACTTAGGTACACCCATAATCGTAAGATGTTGCTTTTATATTAAGTAGGTATCATGTTCTGTTACTGACTTACTAAGTTAACATGTGTATGTGTTTTGGTAACATAATTATTTATGTATTTAGATACCTAGTATACGAAATGTACCTCTAGCAAGATTGTTTCCAATTTAATCTTCAAGTATGTGTAAATATTTCGCTAATGCCAATGCCTTACGTCCTAAAATTTTTGGAAAATGCAATTTCTCATTGAACAGATTACGGAGATTAGGAATTCATTGGGGGCGCTATATCTTTGCTCCGGCGGGGCTCCTAATTGATATTTTAGGCGCATGTGTGTTGTGTGGAAATGTTTTGCAGGGTTGGAATTTCCCATAATATCATCTATTATCGTTTTATAATGGGAGATATCTCCTTTAATTTTAAATCAATTTTTATTTAATATTTTTCCCTTCTTCTTTATTTTTAGTCCTTTTCAATCCTTGAGATGTAGGTCTCCTTAAATTTTTGTCATCCATATTTAATTTTATATTTTGTAAATGGTGGATGTTATGTACATATATTATCTTATTATTATAAATATTTTACTTTATGTCTCCAAAATCATTAAGCTTTGCTGAACATGCGCAGGAGGCGCAATGGCTACCATCTTAACACATTGACTGCCAGCGATCCGGTAGGCGGGTTCTCTATTATTCGTAGGTACTTTTTGCTACATACGGGCTTTCCCAATGTTATCGGCTACGGTTGTAGCGCGTAGCTCGCGATGGCATTGATGTTAAGGTATCGTGATGGACCTGCATTTGATCCGCGCTGAACGCGACACCCTGTATATTAATCGTAACTGCTTTGTAATTTTAAATGATTGTGCTCAATTTATATTTTACTTCAAAACACATCGTGTAAATCTCTTAAATGAAAGCGCCACGTTTGGCACATAATGTAAGATCATAATGCCAGACATATTGGACGAGCGTTCAGTTTAAGATTCGTTCAACTCCACAAATTCGTAGATGAAACTCCATATTTAATTAATTATAATTTAAGCAAAATTAACAATGGTCAACGACGGTCCGGTCCTGGCGGGTTTTAATTCTGCCGCTGTCCGGCGCCATCTGGCGGTGATTAATATTCGGGATGGACGTCGAAGTCGGACATGTTGTTTTCTTTCCCTACTGACACCCGTAGGTGCCTGCCGTAGGCCTGGTGCCATGACTGGAATATTGTTAAATTACGGTTTTGTTTAGGAGCTATTTAGATTGTGACGGAATGTAAAAAGCACTGGCCCTACGACTCCTAAAATAAATTTAAAATCTAAAATATGTGTGATCTATTTGTGATTGAATAGTTTAAAATGTAGGATCCTTGATTGTTGTGATAAAATATCGTAATTGACATTATTATGTATTTGAAAATAAAATATGATTACCTTAAATATGTTTGATACACTCACAATAAATAACACAAACGTAGTAAAACATAACAAGAAACAATTAACAAAATAAAACAACCGTCAATAGTTATTTGTTTTACAAGGGGGCAAAGTTGTTGTTTAACCGCTCGTGCTAATATATGATACCCGAGCAAGCGAAAGATTCCAAAATTGAACCACGAGCATAGCGAGTGGTTTGAAAAATGGAATCTTGAGCGTTGCCACGGTTTCAAAGCACGAGGGTTAAACAAAATTTGCCCCCGAGTGAAACACAACATTTTTCACCACACCAACCCGAAGCAAATATTAAATGAAAATATCAAACAAAATCAAACCAAATCAAATCCAAATGAATGTAAGCCTTTTCGAGCTGGTGTGGTGAAAATAAAATTAATTGCCGCAATAAACATCCGTTAATAAAAAAATAACTGCAAATAAAAATAATAATAAACTGTGCATTATAATTAGTTATACGCTGACGCAAAGTAAACCGTCAGTATTAGTAAGTAAATAAAAATAAAATCCGTTTTCCGTATTTCCATTCGTTACCGGATTTAAATAAAATTGTGCACGGTACTGCACAATCATCACACAGTCCTCGTTTCAAAGTATAAAACTATATAATATTAGGTACCTGCATTCATGTGTCATATATTATGTGTAGGTGTTCTGTTGAATATTTTATTTAATTAAATAAGGCTACAATTCTACAGGCAACTTTGTACTTAAAGACTGACTGAATGAAAAATTGAGAAGTTTTACAAGATCGTAAGTACAGTCACCTGCAATAGTACCTAAAGTCTATTTTTTATTCGGTAGACTAAAATGACATTTCCTAGTTTGAACATAAAATGTCATTTAATAGTATGAAATGTCATTTAAGTCTACCGAATAAAAAAATAGACTTTATGTTACTCTTCGAACGCCGCAAAAATATGTGATACGCTGTTATGGCTCTACAAATAAGATTGTGTCAGATATTTTTGCGGCCTTTGTTGTGTAACATATTATTGCAGGTGACTGAACCTCAGCACTGAGTAAAATTGAACAAACAATATTTTCATATTTTAATTGATTAGGTACTAATCACAACGTAAACATACAAATGTTTGAGACACAAGTTAAAATACGCGTCACTAACCATTTTTATTTTTTTATTTGGCCGATTATATAACACTACCGTTTTAGATACTGCGCTTCGTCTGCTTCTTTAACTGTCACTTTTATCTTCAGCTATTTACAACACGTAAACAGCGTTTGAAGCGCCCACGGAGCCGAGCCCGCCGTAACGAGAGTCTCACGTAGACACATATTAGCGCCACGTGCCGCCAACAACGCTAGAATGTCCTGTCAATGACAAACGACGTAAGCGTCAGTCCACTTTACGTGTAGTTACAACGTTTCAGTGCGACTGTTTGTACGGCACTAATTGCGTACACTCAGCGCTCATACATGGGGCCAAACTCTAAAATATGTAAAAATTATATGTTTTTATTTTATTTGTAAGAATATAATGATGCACATCGTAACCTAAGTAGATATGTTTATGTCAACTACCAAGTAAGTAAGTATTAATATTAATATAGTTTTAATTTTAATCTGAGAACGATATGAGAAGTAGAGTGTGAAGGTACTGTTCTGTACTTACGTATCGTAAAATGTGCGTACTTTGCTCCCCACTCCCCAATTACGAGTAAAAACTGTTGGAGCACAACTGTTGTTGTACACATATGAAAACTACCTCACAACCTCAGTTCAGTGTTACTACATGATAACAGTGATGGTATACTTTTATACTATATATCTACATACCTACCACAAAATAATATATTTAACATCCGAACTAATATTAAATTTGGAGCGAACTAGGTACATTTTACGGCAGTCAAAATTTGTTCTGACATTTACCTATCTGTATTTTTAAAAAGAGTAAAGATTGCAACAGAATTTTCTCCAAAATATGAAACAAATTTAAAAGTTAACTTTCACACTCGGGTGCCAAATCCTAAGCCCGTTACCGCCGCCACTAATTACAACCTCAATTTACTGGCTTAAAATTTTAAGTCGCAACCCTTCCGCCTCTCTCTCGCACGTCCAGGACATTGCCAACTGTTGCGAACATTCACGAGAGCGTGCGCTCGCAGCGCGCGCGTGTGTGGGTGGGCAAACACCGGTTTAAGCCTAACTGGCCTTAATGAATCGTAATGGCCCCTATAATTCGCGGCGTAACTAACTGGCCATGTGGGGACGGCCCCCTCCTCACCCCCTGTTGGAAGCGAGCCATATCGCGTATGACAGCACCGATTCTTTATTTGAAATTTTCAGTTGGAACGTTTTTTAAACGGTGATTGGCGGTTACGTGCATGGACTTGGTTATCATTTTTGTTTCTGGCAATGATCGTTTGTTTCAACAGTTTTATGGCTAAGATCGCAGCAGCCGGCACCATAACTTTAAACTAAAGCCCGAAGGAGATCGTTATTCCTTCTGTAATTTATTTAATTGCTCTGTGGTGGTAATTATTCATGAAATTACGGCAATTACGTCTCGGGAAACAATTATTTATTGTGCAAACTTGAGTCTTAACTCACATTTTATTCTACAATGCATCAACGGCAGATAACAAAATTGTTTCATTTCGTTGCTTAATTTGTTCTTTAATTTCAAATTTCTAATGTACGTATTTGCTTGATAAAATAAAGTACCTATTAACATAATTAAGAATATTTGACGCTTATTATTTATAAGTGAATACCTAAAATATACGATTAAACGCAAAAAAAAGAGAACCTGGTTGTAGTTTAAATATATTTTGCTCAATGAGTAATATTTTAATCAAATTAAATAACTACCTTCGTATTAAACATGTACCAGTTACCTATAACTATACCCACCAAAATGATAGCAAATAGGTACACATATCGCTGTAATATTTGTTGGAACCCGTTATATTTCGGGTCGTTCACACGAGGCGAGGGTAGCGATAGTGTCAATACTGGCTAGCCTCCAGCTGCGCTGTTTGCGTCCGAGCGCTCACGTAGTGGACCTGCCTAGATCATCTATTAAATATCTATACCCCAAAATACTGTAAAATATATTATTATTGATGCAATAAAAACTCGTGGCTCTGTAGCTGTAGACCTCGCGATTAGTGTAGAAAATGTAAAAGTGGAAAATACTTAGTTTATCAGTCATTATCACAATGAACTCACCTGAGCCTGAGCGAGCCTATCAACAGAACTGGGCCTTGACACAAATATTCCTTAAAAACCTTAATTTCTTAACAACTTCGTTAAGTACGAAAACGAGTAATCGCCAAACGTGAAATACGCGTCGTTGAAGATACCCGTTTTGGTGCATCAAATTACTTTGCCACTCTTGTAAATAAAATGCAACTTTGTCATCAGTTTTTGAACAATGAAGAGAAGTCGAGCTAGTGTGGTGAAAAATAATTTTCCAAATCGGTTTGGGAAACAAAAAACGACGATCGAATTGATAACCTCGTCCTTTTTTTAATTCGGTTACAAAAAACCGGTTAAGTAACCCTTTTGTTGATCTTACTACTGTCTGTGACTAGGTCAGTTTGTGATTGTGCCATTATTGCCATAATATTTATTTACTCATCGATAAAGATTAAACTAAAGCCGTTTTACATATATCATTCAAACGTTCCAAAATCCGTCATAACCGATAGTCCTATAAACCGATAACTGCAAAGTCAAATCGAGCGTTTATTCTCCCTGAACCTTGCATTTTAAAATAAAACTTTACTGCATAGAAAATAAAGACGTCGCCGTGGCACCGATGTGTTTGTTAGCCAATTTGTAGCTGGCGCGCGCTAGACGTGGAGCGTTTTCCGATGCTTTTCACAGCCTGCATTGGTAAACATATCTGCTTTTGTGTGCCTTTTTTAGCAAACAGCAGTCAACCCTTAGGCTGCGTTTCCACCGGCGATGTGCGAGGATACGTGCAGCGAGTGATGTGTTTGTTGAGGACCAATAGAATATTGTTAACTAGAGAAGTATAGGTAAATGAATTGGATCTTAACAAACACATCCCTCGCTATCCTTGGTGGAAACGCAGCCTTATGTTGCATTTTGTAGCAAGTCTGAACGAGACTGGTTTTTGAAAATGGAATATTATTTTGGACAGTTCACGGACAAAATTCTATTTCTCGTATATAATTTCATACAGGCCATTATATATATGCTGTCTGACCATACTCTGACGGGTGAATGAATTTAGGTAAGTAGGTCATACTGAACAACTTTTACTATGGGACCATCACCAAAAACTAGATAAAAAAATTGTTGTTCCATAGAAAACATTAACATATTATTATGATTCGCCGAAATGTATGAGACAGCTGATATTATTTTGCGTTTTTGGGGTTGGCCCCTCAGACATACTGGTCGGGCATACCAAAAACATCCTGTAGGTATATTCGATGACATTAATTCCTGAATTAATTCATTTACGACTTGACTCCAAACGACAAAAAAAAATATTATGTGAATGGTGTCAACAAAAATACGAGCTAAATTTTCATATAAATAAATCTTTAATTCAAGCCTAAACGCGCATTCTACTCAATTAAGTCCTCCAAAAAGGTCCAACGTTAACCGCTCATTTAAAACGCCACCAATTTATAACCAAACACAGACGCATTAACAAAAGCGGCCCTAGACGAAAGAAGTCCGAAAAAAACACAAAATCCCAGCTCAACTAAGCCCAGCGGCTATCTAATAACATTTATTACCCGGCTTCCGGTCCCCAGCGTCCACTTCCGGTCGCTGATAAACTGCCGCCATTTTTGCACCATATTTATTTATAGGTGTTGGAACGGCGATAATGTCGATGTGTGAATCGTCCATTAAACCGACCGGAACTGCGCGGATTATAAATTAAAAACAAGTGAGGATGCAAGCTCCACCCATGATCGGATAGGTTCAATAGTTTCACAGAGGTAAAAACATGTGTGTGTAGAAGCGGGAGTTGGAAGGGGTAAGACCTCGGCGGACTTTCTCTGATCAGATCGGGGAAATCCTGAAGAAAGGCCATGTCAAGCGACTGGCGAGCGTGTATGAGAATGTTATGAAAGTGAAGGAAGCGAAAGAGGTATGTCAGCATCGTAGCAAGTGGAAATCCTACCCCTCCGGGAAATAGGCGTGATTATATGTATGTAATGTGTGAGCAACTTATCTACGCTTATATACATATAGTTGATAATTTATATTTAATTTTATTGTGCGCTGCAGTGAATGGGTTCGCACAAAGCACAAAAAGTACCTATTTAACCTTTTTTCATCAACCAAAAGTTTTTTTCTTTATTTTTCATTCTTCTCTTACGATAATTACAAGTTACCAACTCGTACGTAAGAACTACTTACTTCCCTCTCATTATTCGAAGAACTCTCGCGATCTTCTGTCTTTCTTCAGCGCATGGAAAAAAAACGTTAAATAAACATATTAAGACTCTCTTCCGTCTGACACGCGATGCTTACATACGCGTTTAGTGAATCTTTCCCTCCAAATATGTTAGCACCAGCGCAATATTAATCATATCGATGGGAACTGGCGAGTGTTATGGTAAATTATGTGCTTTGCACGTTTATGCTACGTTGCAAATGTAGCTAATGACTCTGAGCACGAATGAGTGGGGAATCGATTGCTGGAAGATAAACATGGTTTGATATATATCATTCACTAGAAGGAGACGAAATATGGAAACTGATAACAATCAATTTAATCATACGCAAAAAAATTCACAGATTTCGTGCCTCACACGACTATCGAGCACATTGGAAATGAATCTACGGAATTCGAAAAAATATTGTAGCTGAGCGACGAGAAAGTCTGGATAAGGAAAAAGTTACAAAATAAAACTACAACGTTGAATGATAATTATTTTATTCTTAGACTAACACATTTCCATGAATAGATCCAAGACACAGTTGATGACCAACCGCGCGAAACGTAGTGTAATGGTAGATGGGCGGGATATGAAGTATGTCGACGAGTATATCTACTTGGGCCAGTTAGTGTCCTTCGACAACAGGCAGTTCAAAGAAATTGATCGCCGTATCGCAAACGCCTGGAAGAGCTTCTGGTCCATGAAGACGCTAATGAAGGGCAACCTTCCACTCTCTTTAAAGCGCAAACTCCTCGACATGTGTATCCTGCCTATCCTTACCTACGGCGCCCAAACATGGTCTCAAACTGAAACTGAAAAGTCCAGACTCAAGGTTTGCCAGAGAGCAATGGAACGCAGCATACTGGGTGTTCGTAGAACCGACCGTATTAGAAACACCGAACTGCGTTTCAAAACTGGCATTGTGGATGTGGGCATGAAGGCCGCAAAGCTGAAATGGGACTGGGCAGGGCACATCTGCCGAATGCACCCAGAACGCTGGGCTAAAGTATCCACGGACTGGATCCCACAGGATGGATCTCGGGGCAGAGGAAGACCCAAACGGAGATGGCGGGACAACCTAGATACATTCTGTGTGGAGTGGCGGGAGTGTGCATTAGACAGAGACAAGTGGCGGGAAAGAGGGGAGGCCTTTGCCCAGCAGTGGGACACACTAATAGGCTAAAGAAAAAAAAAAAAAAAAGACTAACACAAGTATCCTGGACATAACGCATGTGAACAAACAAATTGCAAAATTTCCACACGCGTATCCAAGTTTGAATAATTGTCGCCGTGGCGCATAAGTATAGGTACATATTTCATTTTTCGGTTAATAAGCAGGATATATTAATGTTCAAAGTACAAGAAAATTATTACACGGCAAATCCGTAGTCAACTCGAGAAGTGGTGATCGGCAGCGGCCCATTTGCTGATATGAAAATTTCTTGGCAGCAGTTTGAACGCGACGAGAGATGACCATAACAGCGTTTGTCTATGTTGCACCAAACCTGAGTTCCAATAGGTACTGC